>NW_019154113.1:10356324-10611057 GCF_002288905.1 Enhydra lutris kenyoni
GAAGGAAGGAAGGGAAGAAGAAAGAAAGGAAGGAAGGAAGGAAGAAAGAAAGAAAGAAATAGACCTTCACCAGCACCCCTCGTTGCTTTCCAATCCCCCCTTTCTCCAAGTGGTTATAGCATGTGCCCTTTGTGTTTGGGATTTTTTATAAGCTATTATTATGTTTGTGAGATTCATCTTACTGATTTTTTCCCTGAAATTTCTCAACCATTTTACATTTGATGTCTATTCCATTTCATTGCTTGTAAAATAGTGTGATTATTGAATGTGTGTCCAATATTTACTTAACAGCTCTGTACTGTGTTTTTGTTTGTTTGCTCCTTAAAGTCATTGCTTACGTAGAGAGCATTGCATTGCAGGATTAAATGGAGGGTCAGAGTTTCTCTGCTCAATAAGCCTTTAATTGCCCATATGACCCTATTAAGTCACTTCATCTTTCTATCCCTTAATATTCTCTTCTAAAAAGTTGGTGTAGACACATAAAACCCCCCACAAGTCTTTCCATCACCCAAACTGTACACTTTGAGGCCATTAACCCTAATTCTATGTCATCACACTTTTATGTATTTCTTTAAAAAGGAAATTATATAAACACTTCATAAGCACTCTCTCCTCAAAGAGACTGCTATTCTGGAAAAAGAAAGCAAGAGAAGCCATGCTTTTCTTGGGAGAACATTTGCAAACTGCAACTTTTCAAATGTGGTTGTTTGCCCATTTATTGTCAGATGAACAAGTGTCAGTCAACTGCCGGGGGACTGCAAAAAAACGGAGATGCCATTCATTGGAGCACATGCGGTTGTGTCAGTATAATGGCTGAATTGGTCTCTCCTTGGAGTGGTTTCCCTTGTGTGTCCATCAGAATAGACCGGAGAGAAGAAGCAATCTGAGCCATCCCTAATGTTGCATGCAACCAGAGATAGGACTGTCACTGCTTATTTTGTGCTCAAGGCAATCGGAGTTTAAACAGGGAGGAGGTAAAAGACTGGATTTCAAGACCAAGGTCTCATCCCACAGTGCTGAGGCATGCACCCTCACTTACTGTTTGCTGTATGCTTCCGTCAGATAAGTGGGCTTACAAAGCACCTTAATTAGAATTGAGGATTATCCTGGACCTGAAATCACTGGGCAGTGGGCCCTTCTGTGTGCATAGAAAGCACAACCTCGATTCATCAAATACCTGGTAGACTTGAGGGTCTTACTGAGAAAACGAACTTTAAGTAGCCCAAACTTCTGTATCTTTCTCCTACTTCCAAAATTTACTAATAATTTCTCCCTGCTTTAATTTCTGGAAGGAAGAAAATAACCTTCTCTTTTTTTTAAAGAAGAAATTCAAAGACCTTAGAAAATGTACATTATAAGTATCCTATGATTCCAGAGACAGTAAATTAAAGCAAGGAGAGGCAATATTTATTAGTTGGGTGAAAAATATCAGGCTGCCAGTATCTCAGATTGTCATTTGGAATTATCTACAAATCCTGGTGCTTTTTCCTTGTAGCACTGTAATTAGTTATTAATGAAATTTGTCTACCATGTTTATCTTTCTCATCAAAATATAGGTTCCCTTAGAGAACAACCGGGTCTCTCTCATTCTCTACCATATTCCTAGTATCTTTGATGACAAGTGTTCTCTTCATTTGGAGCCAATTCATACTTGAAAAACTAATGATTTATATTAATTTCACAGGACAAAAGGAAATGCATGATCATTTCCTGAGCAACAAGTTTGTCATAGAGTTAAACGGGCAAAATCTTTTACTGAGATAATGAGAATGTTCCATTGAGGGAATTTCTTGGATGAACCAAAATATGTGGGTGACACTGCATTTTAGGACTACCCATACAAGTATCTTTGAAAAGTCACTACTAGTTTCCACTTCCATGTTACCAATGTACTTTTGTACTCTTGCTCTTGGGTTGAACAATAAAAGATTCCGAGGTCTGAATATATTGATTAGTTGTTACCTCTGGGTAATAATTATCAATGAGGAAAATGAGAGCTGGAAACAAGAAGGAAGGTAAGGTCTCAGGACAGTAACCATGACTGGGAAAGCAGAGAGAGCTGAGTTGAAACCCGGTGGGGATGGGGGGTGGTGTCAAGGTGTGGGTCTTGGACCAGACTTCCTATCAGTTTGTCAAGAAAGGAGCTCAGATGTGGATGTTCATGTCAGAGGACTTCCACACCCAGATCTGCTCTGGCCCGCAGTAGGAATCCTGAACAGAAGTGAAGAGGGTCACTAGAAAAATATGTGTAAGTGCTTTGAACCTAGTGGGTTTGCATATCATTCCTTGATTCCTCCCTCCCTCTCCCTCTCTTGCATCACACCATACCATTTATGTTTTTACTCATTTCCATTTAAAAGTCCATGAAGGAAAAAACCATCATGGTTGTAACACCAGACCCTGGCATTAAAGAGAACTCAGTAATATTTGTTGGGTGGGTGGATTCCACAGAAAACAAGGTGCCTGCTAAATTTGATGCAGAGTAAATTAGAACTCAGGGAGTGAAAGACACCTAATCTTATGTTAAAAGAAAAGAATCTCATTAATAACCCCCCCCCCAGATATATAAACCTACCTAAAATGTATAGAGTATTGAGCAGTTAGTCTGTTTTCTCTAGTTCTATGTTTAATCATATGATTGCTTCTTAGATTGGACTGGCATCCAACATTAGGGACAGACACTGGCCTCAGGGCCTGTAAGCCACTATGGTTTCTTCTTTCCTTGGAAAGGTGCAAAAAAGATAGGTTATTACTCAGGCCACTATGCAAATACATAGTTGAAGTACCTTACTAAGTAATTTCCCTAAAACAGGGATAAAAAGAGGCTCTTCTTCCTCAAACTTTGTTAACTCCCTGACCACAAATCGGTGTTGAAGCAAAGATAATTGTTTACTTACCATTGACCTTTGAGTTCCCTTCCAAAAAAAGTTGAGCAATTTAATAAAGGAAAACTGGATCTGCTTGCCCAAGTCTCTAATCCTTCCCTTCACCAAGAGCACATATTAAGAATAGAACTGGACTGTGTCTGATAACTCTGCCACTTGATGGGTTTTAGCAAATAGGACACTTTAATGTCAACATCAAACTCTTTTTCAAATTTTCCTCTAACTCTCATACTAACACGGTCTTTGTTGCTTTGGGGTAGAAGGGCTCAATGAATTTAAACAGTGAAAATTGATCAGTGCAGTTTGTATTTCTCAATAAAATACTGTCTCTGGAAAACACTTTCAAAAGTTATGCTAGCTAATATTTTGCTAATGCTACAGTGCTAATATTTTGAGTTTATAACACATCAGAGAACATCCACATCTCATCATATCTAATTGTCTCACAGTTTTAAAAATAACATTCATAATTGTAATTTTCAACTGTCTTCAATTTTCAGTTCTTATTGTAGTTCTCACAAAGCAAATTTCAGTTTCATGCCTGAAACCATGTGATGGAATCCATTTTCCATTTGAGCACCTACTATTAAACAGTAATTACTTCTGTTCATCCTTGCCAGTAGTCTTAAAAGGGAAATGGGGCAAAGGATATAAGACAAAATCAAATTTATTTTTTAAAAAGGGGGTCACCAAGATGGTGACCCAGGTTGCTCCTGACTTTACTCCCCCCTCACAAGAAGAACAACTACCAACCATTCAAAACTGAGTCTACTACCAAGAGAATCCTAAAATTGCAGGGGTGAGGCTAAAGAGACCTCAGGACCTTAGAGACCCAAATAGGCTGCATTAGAAGGCTACACATGGACAACACTGCCTTCCTCCAGGTCAGGGCACCACCAGGCAGAGAGGTCTCCCCTAAGCTTCCAGCTCCTCCAATGGGAAAAGAGAATCCAGGGAAGACAAACAACCACCCCTAGCATTATGGGTTGTTTTGTTTCTGATCTCACACCTAGGGACTACAGGGGTGGGGCTCAACCACTGAGAACCTGACTGTGACTCAGAAGGTTGGGAGGGCTTGAGCAACCAGCACACAGATCTTAGTACCAAGTTCATATCTTTAGAGCCTAAGTATTAATCTCAACCAGTGATTTTGCTCAGTGACAGAACCAGGACAAGGGTATAATCTGATCAGAAAACACAAAGGGATGCTAAACTGCCTAATTCAGATCCTCAGATGAGGAATTTTGTAACCCAAGACCCTAGTTTGCCCACGACCAGACAAGGAGCTGACTTACAGACCCACTCACTAGGGAGCATGTCTTCTAGCTCCATTTGACCGGAAGGGTTGGTGAAAACTCCTGGAAACTGCAAGGTTCTATGGCACTTGAGCCAAGAGGCAGGTGGACAGAGTAGATCGCCTCCAGAGCAAAGCCAGTACCTGGCATGGAGCATTCCTGTGGTACACATAGGCAGGAGGATTCATTCCTAGCCAAGGCTGAGGGTAGCTTCCAGCCCCTCCTAATCAGAAAGCCTGTTTGGGCAACTGGGAGGAGACTTGACCAGCCCCCACCCCAAGCAGGCAAGGAAGCTGCTATAAAGCCCACCTGCTGTGGAGAATGTCTTTCAAACCCATCTGACCAGCAATGCTGACAACAACTCCTGGAAGCCATATAGCCCAAAAGCAGTCAAACTGAGAGGCAAAGGACAGATCCAATAATTTGCAGAGAAAAGCCAGCATCCCTCTTCAGTCAGGGAATTTGAGTGTGGATTGGCTTGAGTTAAGACAACAAAAAGCTTAACCAGTGTTACAGCTGCTTCTGTTATATGTGGGCAAGAAATCTAATTTGCAGCTCCACTCATCACTAATACAGCCTTCAGCCTGTCCAACCAAGGAGCCTAACCAGAGCACATAGGAAGCCACATAACCCATTCAACAGCCCTATTTAAAGTAGCACTAGAGGGCGCCTGGGTGGCTCAGTGGGTTAAGCTGCTGCCTTCGGCTCGGGTCATGATCTCGGGGTCCTGGGATTGAGTCCCGCATCGGGCTCTCTGCTCAGCGGGGGGCCTGCTTCCCTCTCTCTCTTTGCCTGCCACTCCATCTACTTGTGATCTCTCTCTGTCAAATAAATAAATAAAATCTTAAAAAAAAAAATAAAGTAGCACTAGAACAGAGAGCACAGCTTATAGCTTACCCATCTGCAGAGAAAAAACAGTGACCTCACCTGGCCAGGAAATTCAGTGCACACTCTGGCCTGATTTGGATCTCCAGAAAAGACCTATAAAGGCCCTGCGTGGGTCCTGACCTGCTGTCTTGCCAGAGCAGGGAAGTAAATTCACAGCTCCTTCAAATACTGAATATAGTACCCAGTGCCAACTATCTAGTAAGCCTGACCAATAATTCAGACAAATGCAAACTCACACTTACTTGGGTATGAAACAAAGCCAGCAGTTCTAGCCAACTGTTCTCAGCCAGTAGCATACCCTTCTCATCCCTATTCTCAAAGCTCAAAGTGACTACTTTACCCAAAAAGAGACCATAATAGTAGGCCCCACCTGCCCAAGGACATTACCAGCAGACACATCCAGAAACCCAAACTGAGCTGACTGGTTAAAAATTGTCTCTGCTAAAGCAAGCCTGTTAAGTTTAGAAAAGGGGCCCAGTTCCTCAAATGCATTGAAAACAATGTAAGGAATCAAGAATCATTTTTTTTAAAATCAGGTAAAAATGATGTTACTGCAAAAAACTAATAAATCTCCAAAAACCGACTCTAAATAAATGGACATCTATGAACTGGCAGACAAAGAATTCAGAATAATCCTCTTAAAGAAGTTTAGTAAAACACACACACACACACACACACACACACACACAGAAAGTTAACTAAACTTACTTGGGAAAGCAATGCATGAACAAAAGGAGTTTGACAAAAAAAAAAAAAGCGAGCAACCATGAAAA
Source organism: Enhydra lutris kenyoni (assembly GCF_002288905.1). Taxonomy (NCBI): domain Eukaryota; kingdom Metazoa; phylum Chordata; class Mammalia; order Carnivora; family Mustelidae; genus Enhydra; species Enhydra lutris. Next base: position 10,362,166 of record NW_019154113.1, read on the forward strand.
ATTCCTGAAGTTTAAAAATACAAGAGCTGAATTGAAGAATTTAATTGTGAATTTCAAGTAACCATGTAGAAGAATCAGAGACCTGAAGGATAGGACATTGGAAATAACCCAGTCACAGGAGAAAAAATAAAAGATAATGAGAAGAGTGAAGAAAACCTATGGGAATTATAGGACACAGTGAGAAGAAACAATAGTCACATTATAGGAATTCCAGGAGGAAGGAAAGAAGAAAGGAAGGAAGGAAGGAAGAAAGGAAAGAAGAAAGGAAAGAAGAAAGGAAAACAAACAGAAAGTATATTTAAAGTAATAATGGCTGAAAACTTACCAAACCTGAGAAGAGAAATGGACATCCAGATCCGTGAGTCCCCAAAACCACCAGATTAAGCTGAACATGAATAAGACCACATCAAGACACATTATAATTAAAAAGGCAAGACTCAAAGACAAACAATAAGAACAGCAAGGAAAAAAGAGGAATTACATTCAGAAAAGCCTCCAAAAGATTAATGACAGATTTCTCAACAGAAACTTTTTAGGCAGGAGGGAATGGAGTAATATGTTCAAATATTGAAAGAAAAAACATCAAGAATTCTGAGTGAGTCTGTCCTTCAGAAATAAAGGAAAGATAAAGACTTTCCCAAGCAAACTAGAGCTGAGGGAGTTTATAACAAGAAACTAAAGGACTTTCTTTATAAGAAACTCTAAAAGGAATTCTTTGAGTGGAAGTAAAAGAATGCTGATTAACATCATAAAAACACTACAAAGGTAGTGTAAATTCACTGGTATTGGTAAATATATAGTCATTGTTAGATTCTGCCATATGATGATAGTGGTGCATAATTCACTTATAATTCCACTTAAAAAATACTGTAAGTAGTTGAAATAACCATAACAATTATAATCTGTTATTAGTTACAAAATATTTTAAAAACATGTAAATTACAACAACAATAACCAAAAATGTGAGAGGGGAGGAGACATGAAAGTGTTAATTTTACAAATTCTATTAAAGTTAAGTTCTTACCAGTTTAAAATAGGATTATAAGTTTAACATATTTTATATAAACTTCACCATAACCACAAGGAAAAATTCTGTAGTGATTACACAAAAGAACATTATAAAGAAGTCAAAGCATATTGAGATCAAAATACAGCAAAACACAAAGAAGGAGAGCAGGATAAGAGACAGAACAATGAACATACAAAACAACCAGAAAACAATTAATAAAATGACAATAGGGGGTGCCTGGGTGGCTCAGTGGGTTAAAGCCGCTGCCTTTGGCTCAGGTCATGGTCTCAGGGTCCTGGGATTGAGCCCCGCATCGGGCTCTCTGCTCAGCGGGGAGCCTGCTTCCCCCTCTCCCTCCACCTGCCTCTCTGCCTACTTGTGATCTGTCCTGTCAAATAAATAAATAAAATCTTTTTTAAAAAATGACAATAGTAAGTCTTTACCTATCAATAATTACTTTAAACATAAATGGATTAAATTCTCCAATTATAATATATAATATGGCTGAATAGCTTTTTTTTTTTTTTGAAGATCCACAAATACACTACCTTTAAGAGACCCACTTTAACCTTAATAAGAACAATAGACTTAGAGTGAAAACATGGGGGGGCAGAATTTAAGCAAATGATAACCAAAAATATGCAGGGGTAGCTATGCTTATATCAACAAAGTAAATTTTAAACTAAAAATGGTAAAAAGAGACAAAGAAGGTCATTATATTATGATAAAGGGATCAATACATCAAGCAGTTATAACACTTAAAAATATTTTGTGCCTGACATTAGAACATCTAATATATAAGGCAAAAACTAAGAGCTAGGGGCACCTGGGTGGCTCAGTGGGTTAAGCCTCTGCCTTCAGCTCAGGTCGTGATCCCGGGGTCCTGGGATTGAGCCCCACATCGGGCTCTCTGCTCAGCAAGGAGCCTGCTTCCTCTGCTCTCTCTCTGCCTGCCTCTCTGCCTACTTATGATCTCTGTCTGTCAAATAAATAAATAAAATCTTAAAAAAAAAACAAAAACTAAGAGCTAAAAGGAGAAACAAATAACAATACAATACTACTTGAGGATTTAACGCCCTACTGTCAAAAATAGATAGATCATCCAGACAGAGAATCAATAAGAAAACAGTACATTTGAATATACTATAGATCAGGTAAACCTAACACATGCAAAATTTCTATGGAAGAGCAGAATACACATTCTTCTCAAGTATAGATGGAACACGTTCTAGGATAAACCATGTGTTAGGTCACAAAGCAAACCTTAGCAAATTCAAGAAGATTAAAATCATACCAATATCTTCTCTGACCATAATGGCATGAAGTTAGAAATCAGTAACAAAAGGAAAATTGGAAAATTTACAAATGCAAGGAAATTAAACAACACTCCCTTTTAAAAAAAAAGAAAAGAAAAGAAAAAAGAAAGAAAGAAAGATTTTATTTATTTATTTGAGAGAGAGAGTGAGAGCATGAGAGGGAGGAGGGTCAGAGAGAGAGAGAAGTAGACTCCCAAGAGCAGAGAGCCCAATGTGGGGCTCAATCCTGGGACTCCAGGATCATGACCTGAGCCAAAAGCAGATGTTCAACCAACAGAACCACCCAGGCGCCCCTAAACAACACTCTCCTAAACAAGCAGGGGAGGAAAAAAAATGGGGTGGGGGAGGATAAACAAATTTCTTGAGACAAATAAAAATGGAACTACAACATATCAGAACTTGTGAGATGCAGCAGAGGCAGTTCTAAGAGAGAAGTATATAGCAATTATTCATAGCAATAAATGCTTACACTAAAAGCAGTCATCCCAAATAAACAAGAATAGCCAAACTAAAATTAGATTTAGACTTTCTGAAACAAAAACTTTTCACCACTATCCCCATATTGCAGAATCTAACCATGGCTATATATTTACCATTACCAGTAAAATTAACACTACCTTTCTATGTTTTTATGACATTAATTAACATTCTTTTACTTCCACTCAAAAAAAAAAAAATCCTTTCAGCATTATTTGTAAGAAAATTCCTTTGGTTTCTTGAAATAAACTTCCTCAGCTTTAGTTTGCTGGGGAACGTCTAATTATCCCAAAGAAACAAGATCAGCCGAAGAATATTAGCCAACTAAAACTTGGTTCTTTGAAAACGGAAACAAAATTGACAAACACTTAGCTAGATTAACCAAGGGGAGAAAAAACCAAAATCAGTAAAATTATAAATTAAAAAAAAAAAGAAACATTACAATGGATACCACAGAAAGTCAAAGGATCCTAAGAGGTTACTATAAACATTACAGATCAATAAATTGAACAACCTAGAAGAAATGGAGGGATTCTTAGAAACATACAAGTTAAGAAGACTGAATCAGGGAGAAAGAGAAAAGCTGTAGAGAACAATCACTTGTAATGAGATTGAATTAGCAACCAAAAATCACCCAGAACATGGGGCGCCTGGGTGGCTCAGTGGGTTAAGCCTCTGCCTTCAGCTCAGGTCATGATCCCAGGGTCCTGGGATCGAGCCCCACATCGGGCTCTCTGCTTGGCAAGGAACCTGCTTCCCTTCTTCTCTCTCAGCCTGCCTCTCTGCCTACTTGTGATCTCTGTCTGTCAAATAAATAAATAAAATCTTTAAAAAAAAAAAAATCACCCAGAACAGAAAAGTCCAAGACTAGATGGCTTCAATGATAAATTTTACCAAATATTTAAAGAAAAATTAACATTGGTCTTTCTCAAACTCTTCCAAATAATTGAGAGGGAAACCTCCTGCATTATCCTGATACCAAAACCAGAAAAGGAGGCTACTATAAAAGAAAACTAAAGGCCGGTATCCCTGATGAATATAAATGTAAGAACTCATAATAAAATAGTAGCAAACCAAATTCAGCAGTACATTAAAAGAATCATTCACTGTGATCAAGTGAGATTTATTCCTGGGATGAAAGGATGCTTCAACATATGCAAATCAATCAGTGTAATACATCAGATTAACAAAATGAAAGAAAAGAATCATATGATTATCCCAATAGATACAGAAAAAGCATTAGACAAAATTCAACATCCATTCATGTTAAAAATTATTAATGATTAAGAATAAAACATATCTCGACATCATAAAGGCCACGTATGACATACCCACAGCTAATATACTCATTGGTGAAAGGGTTGAAAAGTGTCTCTAAGATCAGGAATAAGACAAAGATGCCCACTCTCATCACTCCTATTCAACATAGTCCTAGAAGTTTTAGCTAGAGCAGGCAGGCAAGAAAAAGAAATAAAAGATATTAGAACTGGGAAGAAAGAATGAAAATCACCTGTCATGAAGATGACATGATTTTAAATGGAGAAAATCCTAAAGACTCAATCCCCCCCAAAAAATCTATTAAATATAATCAATAAATCCAATAAAGATTTAGGATACAAAGTCCGTATACAAAACTCAGTAGTTTCTCTGTATAGCAACAATAAATTTTTTTGAAAAATAAATTTAAAATGATCTCACTTATAAAAGCATCAAAAACAATAAAATACTTAGGAATAAATTTAACAAAGGAGGTCAAAGATCTTAAATCTGAAAACACTGATAAAAGAAATCAAAGACACATATACATGGAAAGGTTTTACACATTCATGAATTGGAAGAATTAACATTGTTAAAATATCAATATTCCAAAATCTCCAATATTCCAAAAGATCCAAAGCAATCTCTACCAAGATTCTAATGGCATTTTTTACAGAAGTAGAGAAAACATTCCTAAAATTTATATGAAACCACAAGAGACTCCCAATAGCCAAAGCAATCCTGAGAAAAAAAGAACAAAGCAAGACACATCACACTTTCCAATTCCAAGAGATGGTCATTGAAAACAGTACTGTACTGGTAAAAACAGGAAAATAGACCAGTGGAACAGAATTAGGAGCCCAAAAACAAACCTAAGCATACACAGTAAACGAGTATTTGGCAAGGGAGCCACGAATACTCAATGGAGAAAAGACAGTCTGTGACAAATGGTGCTGTGATAATTGATTATTCACATTTAAAAGAATGAAACTGGACCCATGTCCTAAACCACTCACAAAAATTAACTCAAAATGTATTATAGGCTCAAATTAAGACCTGAAGCCATGAAACTTCTAGAAGTAAACATAGGAATAAAGCAACTTGACATGGATCTTGGTAATGATTTTTTGGATATGATGCCTAAAGCACAAGCAATAAAACAAAAAAATATAATAATAATCCTTTAGGGCTACACCAAACTACAAGCCACTACACACCCAAAGAGACCATCAACAAAATGAAAAGACAACCTATGAAATGGGAAACAAATATTTTCAAACCATATATCTGATAAGAAATTAATGTTCAAAATATATAAAGAACTCTACAAGCCAATAGCAAAGTAATAATAATTACTAATAATAACCCAAACAGAAAATGGACAGAAATATGAATGGACACTTTTCCAAAGAATGTATATGAAGGGCCAAAAGGTACATGAAAAAATGCTCAACATCACAAATCATTAGGGAAATGCAAATTAGAAATACAATGAGACTCCATAAAGCTTTGAAGTGATGATTGTAAATGGAGTTGATTTCTTCCACCATCAGCTCTCCTAGCCAGCTTTTAAGTCCATAGATGCAACACTCCAAACAGTTTTATAGTGATGGGAGAATCATAAAATCGCATTTGCCTTCTTACCCTCCTCCTGTATTGTTTTGTTTTGTTTTGTTTTCCAGCGAAGGTTGTTTAAGGGCTAAGAAACACAGGGAACTCTTCATGGACACCAAAATATAGTAAGTATATTTAACACTTTTGTGTTAAAAAATTTTTTAGTAGTTATTCATCCTTTCTAATGGCTAAGTAATATGGGGGGAGTAGCTGGGGATGGGCATTAAGGAGGGCATGAACACTGGGTGTTATACACAACTAAGGACTCACTGAACACTACATCAAATATTAATGTACTATATTTTGGCTAATTGAACTTAAATTTAAAAAAAATTTTTAAAAAGAATATGTGCTATAGATTAAATGTTTTGCACCCCCACCATACCCCACCCCTGCCAAATACATATGTTGAAATCTTACCCCCCCAAGTGATGGTATTAGGAGATGGGGCCTCTTGACCTCATCCTTCCTGCAGGCTCCCTCCATTTTTCAACTTTCCTTCTCAAAGCACTTGAAGAGTTGGCCACATTTTCTGACCCCATATTCTTATTCTTACTTACTCCTCTTAGCTCCCTGCTCACCTCACTACTACTGTCCTGCTCTGAGTTGTCAATGACATCCAAGTTATAGAATTTTCTTCCTACTTGATTTTTTTTTTTGCAGACTCCTTCATTCTTCACTCCTCCTCCTTCCAACTTTAAGAAACACTTTCAACTCTTAGATGGTATTCAATATTCTCACTTTTCTACCTACTTCTCTGCAATAATACTTCAATTTTTCTTCAGAACCATCCCTGAGGATGGTATTCTCCAGGGTTCCTCCCCAGGAAGGCCTTCTTATCTCATTCTCTGTATCACCAATCAGAGACCTCACCTCTGCATTGTGTCTTGAGCCCAGACATTTCTCTTGCCCACTGGAGAGTTCTAATTGGTTGTTGCCCTTAACACCCTTAATCAATAGATTCAAAATTAAACTCATTGTCTTTTCTCATGACATCCACCCCAAACCTACCCTACATTTGATGTCTCCATGACAGTAAAAGTCATCATTATACACCTATAGCAAAAACCATCAATCTGGGGCCAGCCTTGAGCCTTCCCTCCCTTATTCCCCATATCCAGTCCTACCACCAAAGCCTTGTGTTTCTACTTCTTGAAAATGATTCAGATACATCTTTGAATTGTTATACCTCAAGATACTATCATCTCCTCACTGATTTGCTGTAACAATCCCATTAGTGGTATCCGTGCTTTTGCTTGTCCCCTTCAAGTCATGCTTACCATTAATCCCTGTCAGTCCAGAGTGCCTTGAAAATGGAAATAACATCATTGCATCATGGGATCTCTGATGCCCATAAAACAAAGTCCAAACTCTTTAATATGTTTTGCAAAGTCAGTTGTGACCTGGCCTTTTGAACTTCTTTCTTAGCCTTTCCCCATTCCAACTTGACAGGAGATTTTCTTTTCTTTTCTTTTCTCCTTTTCTTTTCTTTTCATTTCTTTCTTTCTTTCCTTTCTTTCTTTCTTTCTTTCTTTCTTTCTTTCCTTCTTTCCTTCTTTCCTTCTTTCTTTCTCCTTCTTCCTCCCTTTTTTCCTTTCTCCCCTCCCTTTCCTCCTCCCTCCCTTCCTTTCATCCTCCTTTCTTCCCTCTCTTCCTTCTTTTCCTTCTTTCCTCCCTCCTTCCCTTACTCTCTCTTTCTCCCTCCCTTCCTCTCTCTCTCTCCATTCTCCATCCTTTCCACTCATATTCATATATTCTTTATCTGTAATTTCTTCCCTTCTTTGTCTTTAGATAATTTCTATTCACCTGTCATGCCTCAGCTTCATATTGCAGTCTCCATACTAGACTTTCATAACACCTCTGTTGTTATTGTGTGTCTTTTGTCTCCATATGGGCACAGACTCTCCATCCTGCTCCCTATATTATCTGAACACCAAGCACAGTTTCTACTACACAGTAATGATGTAGTATCTCATGTCAGAGCTGGCGTTGTTTTGTGCTTGTTATGTGCTGGACACTCTTCTAAATACATTGAATGATTTAACATATTTAATCTCACAACACCTTGACAGAGTTAATGTTATCATTCTCATTTATATATAGGAAAACTGAGGCACAAAGAGGTTAGGTAACATGTACAGTTATTAAGTGATGGAAACAAGATTCAAATTCAGACAGTGGCTCTAAAGACCAGGCTTTTAATTTTTTTTTAACTAAATGAATGAGAATAAATGAAGGAGTGGCGCACTGGATAAAACTTAGAGAGGTCAAATTCATTTCCCTGTGCAATATGGCTGGGAGGTTCTGGGGCTAGGGATTTATTCTCTGTCTTCTGACTCCAAATTCTATGAGTTCGGGACTGTTCTGTACTGCCTTTTATATTTTTAATTGTTTTAAAAGCAAATGCATTTTTGCTCTCTGTGGACATGGTTTTAATAAGCCTATTTAAATATTCATAATTCAAATGCAAAATCCCCTGCTGCAGCCTTCTGTGGTTCACAGACTTCAGTAAGTGGCCTCTGCTCTTTGTGGTGAGGGCCTGATGAACTGACTGGCCCCTCGTTTATCCCACTTCCTGTATGATCAGACTCTCCGAACAGACTGCTGAGCCAGGAGGTTAGAAGAGTCTGTCATTGCTTCCAAAATATTAATTGGATGGTAATATTTTTGCTCAATAGGCAGCTGGTTCATAACCTCACTGGGAAAGTGCAAAATGGTGATAAAAAGTGTCTCAATTCTAGGAGAAATTAAATGTTTCAGAATATCTCAGGAGTTAACCATGCTGGTCATTTTTCCCCTTCAAATATCCTAAATTCATAGTCACTGAGCATTGTCAAACCCTGTGATAAGATGTTTAAATTCAAATCTGTGATTTCTCCTGCAATTTTCAGTCTTCTCCTGTATCTGCAAATGCTGAGTGATGTCCTATATTTTCATTAAAACCTTTCTTAATTACTTGAGGTTAGGAAGCAAATTTTACTAAATTGTGTATTTCTCATGCCTAAATTAATGCCACCTACATATTATTTTCTAAAAAACAACCTTTTATTGAATGAATGAATGAGTTATCCCAAAACTTCATTATTCTCTCCTTCTTTGAAACAAAGATCAATAAATATTTGGTCTGTAGCACAAAATTTTTGACCATGAGTCCCACATTTGTTTGTAGGACAGACCAGCAGAAGTCATGATTCTTTTTGTGAAAGACTACAGAATTCAAAATATTTAAAGTCTTTCAGTCTTCAGACAGATAGTTGTCCTTTTTTTTTTTTTAATCCTCTCACATCAGTAGTAACTCCCTCTTACTTTTTCTGGCTCTTTCTTTGCTCTCTGTAACATCTTCCTTCAATGGGAGCTATTTCTATTATCCTCCCTCTCTCTTCTTTTATCCAGTCCCATGATTCAAACATCATCTACATATTGATGACCTGTACATCTTCATCTTCAACCCTGACCTGTCCAAGTCATATGCAACTTATTTCTCCAACAACTAACTGCAAAGTATTCGTCTCCTAGACTTGGCTGTCTTGGTAAGTGACCATTCCTTGGGTCTTAATCTCAGGAGTAAGTTTGCTCAAGTAAAACAAAGGACAATATGTATTCCAAGTTCACAGATGGTAGTTTGGCAAGAGTGCTGCACACAGGGAAGGCTGATCCATATTCAAAGTTAATTGTCTATGTCCAGTAAGAACAGAGTGCTGTTCCATCCATGATATGAGCAGTGCAGTATAATCAATCTGTCACCTAGTCACTTTGGGCAATTCAGGCCTCTGAATCAAAAGACAAATAAGGTAGTCACTGTACTGGCTAGAGGGATTGCTCTTGACTGATCCTGACTAAAGTGAGCAGCTACTACCCAATGGACGTAAGAGTGTCTGGAATATAAAACATCCCTTGGGTTACCTCTTATTACTACCATCTTCTAAGATTAAAGTCAATGGACAATTGCAACAACCAAATAAGGCGGGATTGCTAATAGCACAAATCCTTCAGGAATGAATGTTTGGATTTTATTTTTTTATTTGTTTAGAGGGAGGGAGTGCATGCAAGTTGGGGGAGGGGAAGAAGGAAAGAATCTCTAGCAGACTCCCCTCTGAGTGAACAGCCCCAGAGTGCTGGGCCCCATCTCAAGACCCTAAGATCATGATCAGAGTCAAAACCAAGAGTCAGCGCTTAACTGACTGAGCCACCGAGGCAACCAAAGTTTGGGGTTTAAGTATGGTTTAAAGAGATGTGTATGGATGCCAGGTTGATAAAGGGTGGACTATGATGGTCTTTTTTATGCATCAATTTGATTAGGCAATGGCCTTCAATTATTCATTTAAATACTAATCTGTGCTGTCATGAAGGTATTTTGTAGATGTGATTAAAGTCTATAACCAGTAAACTTGAAGCAAGGGAGATGATCCTAGAAGATCTATCTTCTAGACATAATAGATAATCTTGGTGGGCCTGATTCAATTATTTGAAAGGTCTTAAAAGCTGAGCTGAGGCTTCCCTGAAGGGTGAAATTCTGCAACTAAGTACAGACAGGGCCAGCTTGCTTGCCTAACAACTGCCCCTATGGATTTTGGACTTTTCTACCCAGTCCCCACAATCTGGTAAACACAGTCCTCACAATAAATTGCTTAATATAAATTTCCTACCAAGTCTCATTCTCTGGATGAACCCCAAATGATACACTAAATCTGTTAACCTTACACTGGAGTCACTCTGAGTCCTCTCTTTCCATCCCTTCCTTCCCCATATAATCTTTCTGCAAGCCCTGTTAATTCCAAAGCGTACACTGAACTGTACCATTTCTCAACATCTTCGCCAATAATCATCTGATACAAATCATGCCAATCTTCTATCTAAAATTTTTAGGGAGAGGAGCAAGATGGTGGAGGAGTGGGAGACCTAAATATTATCAAGTCCCAGGAGTTCACTTAGATAGTTAGCAAACCATTCTGAACACATACAAACTCAACAGGAGAGCAAAGGGAAGAGCAGCAATTCTATGAACAGAAAAGTGACCACTTTCTGGAAGGCAGGACCTGCAGAGAAGTGAATCTGAGGCAACAGGAAGATAAACCATGGGGGAGGGGCTGGCTCCCAGCAAGTGGTGGAGCAGCAGAGCACAAAATTGAACTTTTAGAAGTCTGCGCCACTGAGGGATATCGCTCCAGAGGCTAAGCGGGGGTGGAGCCCTCACAGGGACAGTGTGGTCTCAGGACCCATGGGGTCACAGAAAGACCCGGAATGTCTGAGTGTGGCAGAGCTCCCAGGTATCATAGCAGGGAAGCTGGCTGTAGAGACGGAGCCGAGGAGGGGGTTCTCAGCTTGGGGGTACCTTAAACTGTGATCCGAGGCATAGTCAGACCACTACTCTTCATGCAGGGACCCCACAAGCAGAAGATCTGGGGAGACTCATCTTCCTCCTCTGGGAGGAGTGGTGCAGGAGGGTGTGCAGCAGGAATCTGCTGGGTTTGGAGACTCCAAAAAGGGCTGCACACCAGAGATAGAAATGCTTGGTCACAGACCAGGTGAGTACAGAGCACGGCTGGATACGAGGGACACAGGAGAAATTGACTGCTTTTTTCTAAGGGTGCACTGAGGAGTGGCACCCCGAGCTCTCAGCTCCTCTGGGTGGAGATTGGGAGACCACCATCTTTATTCCCATCCTCCAGAGCTCTGTGGAAAGCACTCAGGGAACAAAAGCTCCCAAAAGCAAATGGAGCAGATAACTTGGCCTAGCCTCTGGCAAGGGCAGGGCAATTCCACCTTGGGTAAAGACATTTGAAAATCACAGCACTAGGCCTCTCCCCCAGAAGATCAGCAAGAACATCCAGCCAAGATCAAGTTCACCAATCAATGAAAACTGCAAAACTTCAGAGCTATGAGAATAGAGAATACAGCATATAGAATTCATGGCTTTTTCCCCATGATTCTTCAGTCTTTCAAAGTTAAATTTTTATAATTTTTTTTATTCTATTTTTTCCCAATTTTTCTTCTTTCCTATTTTAACTTTTCAACTATTTTATCCTATCAATACCTTTTTTAAAAAATCTTTTTTACTTTTTATTGTTATAGTCATATTCTATCCCTTCATTGTATTTAGTCTTATTTTTTATACATATAGGTTTTTTTCTTTAAAATTTTGACATACAGTTTCTTCTAACAGATCAAAATATACCCTAAATCTAGTGTATGTCTTCGTTCTAGTCTCCAGCCTGATCACGTTCTTTCTTCTATCTTTTTTTTTCAATCAACTTCTTATCAATTCTTTTTTCAGAATCTTTTTTAATTTTCATCTTTACAGTCATATCCCATCACTTCATGTTTACCCTTATTTTTGTATATATATAAGTTATTCTGTCTTTAAAATTTTGGAAGGTAGTTTCTTTTTTTTTTAAGATTTTATTTATTTATTTGACAGACAGAGACTACAAGCAGGCAGAGAGGCAGGCAGAGAGAGAGGAGGAAGCAGACTCCCTGCTGAGCAGAGAGCCCGATGCGGGGCTCGATCCCAGGACCCTGGGATCATGGCCTGAGCCGAAGGCAGAGGCTTTAACCCACTGAGCCACCCAGGTGCCACGGAAGGCAGTTTCTTCTAACAGAACAAAATACACCCAAAATCAAGTATATGGCTATATATATATCTCCTGCTCTCCACCCCCACCCCCTGGGTTTCAGGTATCTTCTGATTTGGTTAGTGTATATTTTTTCTGGAATCATTTCTACCCTTTTAGTATTTTTCTCTCTCACTCATCTATTCTTATCTGGATAAAATGACAAAAATGACAAGGTGGAAAAACTCAACTCAAAAAAAAAAAAAAAAAGAGGCAGTACCAGTGGGTAGGGATCTAAGCAATAAGGACATTAGTAATATGTTAGAACTAGAGTTCAGAATGACGATTATCAAGGTGCTAGCTGGGCTCAAAAAAACAAACAAACAAACAAAAACCATAAAAGATACTAGAGAATTTTCTTCTGGAGAAATAAAATCCCTTTCTGGAGAAATACAAGAACTAATGTCTAACCAAGTTGAAATCAAAAAAGCTATTAATGAGGTGCAATCAAAAATGAAGGTTCTCACTGCTAGAATAAATGTGGCAGAAGAGAGAATTAGTGATATAGGAGACCAAATGATGGAGAATGAAGAAGCTGAGAAAAAGAGAGATAAACAACTAGTGGACCAAGAAGAGAGAATTTGAGAAATAAGTGGTACCATAGGTGAGACAATATTAGAATAATTAGAATCCCCGAAAAAGAAGAAAGAGACGGGGGCAGAAAGTATATTGGAACAAATTATAGCAGAGAATTTCCCTAATTTGGCTAAGGGAACAAGCATCAAAATCCAGGAGGCATAAAGAACCCCCCTCAAAATCAATAAAAATAGGTCCACACCCTGTCATCTAATAGAAAAACTTACAATTCTCCATTACAAAGAGAAAATCCTGGAAGAAGTTCAGGACAAGAGGTCTGTAACATACAATAGTAGGAATATTACATTGGCAGCAGACCTATCCACAGAGATCTGGCAGGCCAGAAAGGACTGGCGTAATATATTCAGAGCACTAAACAAGAAAAACATGCATCCAAGAATACTATATCCAGCTAGGCTGTCATTGAAAATAGAAGGAGAGATCAAAAGCTTCCCGGACAAACAAAAACTGAAAGAATTTGCAAACACCAAACCAGCCCTATAGGAAATATCGAAAGGGGTTCTCTAAGCCAATAGAGAGCCTGAAAGTAACAGACCAGAAAAGAACAGAGACAGTATACAGTAACAGTCACCTTATAGGCAATACAATGGCACTAAATTCACATCTTTCAATAGTTATTCTGAATGTAAATGGGGAAATGTCCCCAATCAAAAGACTCAGGGTATCAAAATGGATTAAAAAACAAGACCCATTGATATGCTGTCTGCCAGAAACTCATTTTATACCCAAAGATACATCCAGATTTCAAGTGAGGGGTTGGAAAAACAATTTACCATGCTAATGGACATCAGAAAAAACCCTGGGGTGATAATTCTTATATCAGATAAATGAGACTTTAAGCCAAAGACTATTTTAAGAGATGAGGAAGGACACTGTATCATATATAAAGGGTTTGTCCAACAAGAAGCTCTAACTATTTTAAATATCTATTCCCCTAACATGGGAGAAGCAATTATATAGGCCAATTAATAATAAAATCAAAGAAACACATTGACAATAATACAATAACAGTAGGGGACTTTAATGCCCCCTCACTGAAATGGACAGATCATCTAAGCAAAAGATCAACAAGGAAATAAAAGCTTTAAACAATACACTGAACCAGATGAACATCACAGAATCTATTCAGAACATTCCATCCCAAAGCAACAGAATACACATTCTTCTCTAGTGCACATGAAACAGAATAGATCACATTCTGGGTCACAAATCAGGTCTCACCCAGTACCAAAAGATTGAGATGATTCCCTGCGTATTTTCAGACCAGAAGGCTTTGAAACTAGAACTCAACCACAGAGGAAAGTTGGAAAGAACTCAAATACATGGAGACTAAAGAGCATCCTACTTAAGAATGAATGGGTCAACCAGGAAATTAAAGAAGAATTTTTAAAAATCATGGAAACAAATGAAAATGAAAACACAACTGTTCAAAATGTTTGGTACACAGCAAAGGCAGTCCTGAGAGAAGAGTATATCACAATACAAGCCTTTCTCAAGAGACAAGAAAGGTCTCAAGTATACAACCTAACCCTACACTTAAAGGAGCTGGAGAAACAACAACAAAGAAAGCCTAACCCCATCAGGAGAAGAGAAATAATAAAGATCAAATCAGAAATCAATGAAATAGAAACCAAAAGAACAGTAGAACAAACCAATGAAACTAGGAGCTGGTTCTTTGAAAGAATTAATAAGATTGATAAACCCCAAGCCAGACTTATCAAAAAGAAAAGATAAAGGACCCAAATTAATAAATCATGAATGAAAGAGGAGAGATCACAACCAACACCAAAGAAATACAAAAAATTATAAGAACATATTATGAGCAATTATACACCAGCAAATTTGACAATCTAGAAGAAATGGATGCATTCCTAGAGACATATAAACTACCAAAACTGAACCAGGAAGAAATAAAAAACCTGAACAGACCCATAACCAGCAAAGAAATTAAAGCAGTCATCAAAAATCTCCCGGCAAACAAAAGCCCAGGGCCAGATGGCTTCCCAGGGGAATTCTACCAAACATTTACAGAAGAATTAATACCTATTCTCCTGTAGCTATTCCAAAAAACAGAAACGGGAGGAAAACTTCCAAACTCATTGTATGAGATCAGCATTACCTTGATCCTAAAACCAGACAAAGACCCCCATCAAAAAGGAGAATTACAGACCAATATCCTTGATGAACACAGATATGAAAATTCTCACCAAAATACTAGCCAATAGGATCCAACAATACATTAAAAGGATTATTCACCACAGAGAAGTGGGATTTATTCCTGGGCTGTAAGGTTGGTTTAACATCTGCAAATCAATCAATGTGATACAATACATTAATAAAAGAAAGAATAAGAACCATATGATACTCTCAATAGGTGCTGAAAAACATTTGACAAAATACAGCATTCTTTCTTGATCAAAACTCTTCACAGTGTAGGGATAGAGGGTACATACCTCAATATCATCAAAGCCATTTATGAAAAGCTGACAGCAAATATCATTCTCAATGGGGAAAAGCCAGGATGTTTTCCCCTGAAGTTAGGAACACGACAGGGCTGTTCCTGTCACCACTGCCCTTCAGCATAGTACTAGGAGTCCTAGCCTCCGCAATCAGACAACAAAAAGAAATAAAAGGCATCTGAATCAGCAAAGAAGAAGTCAAACTCTCACTCTTTGCAGATGATATGATACTTTATGTGAAAAATCGAAAAGAATACACTCAAAAACTGCTAGAACTCAAGCAAGAATTCAGCAAAGTGTCAGGATATAAAATCAATGCACTGAAATCAGTTGCATTTCTACACACCAACAGAAAGACAGAAGAAAGAGAAATTAAGGAGTCAATCCCATTTACAATTGCACCCACAACCATAAGATACCTAGGAATAAACCTAACCAAAAAGGCAAAGAATCTGTACTCGGAAAACTATAAAGTACTCACGAAAGAAATTGAGGAAGACACGAAGAAATGGAAAAACATTCCATGCTTATGAATTGGAAGAACAAATATTGTGAAAATGTCTATGCTACCTAAAACAATCTACACATTTAATGCAATCCTTATCAAACTACCATCAATTTTTTTTTCAAAGAAATGGGACAAATAATCCTAACATTTATATGGAATGAGAAAAGATCCCAAATAGCCAGAGGAATGTTGAAAAAGGAAACCAAAGTTGACAGCATCACAGTTCCAGACTTCAGGCTCTATTACAAAGCTATAATCATCGAGGCAGTATGGTATTGGCACAAAACAGACACATAGATCAATGAAACAGAACAAAGAGCCCAGAAATAGGCCCTCAACTCTATGGTTAACTAATCTTTGACAAAGCAGGAAAGAATGTCAGACAGTCTCTTTAACAAATGGTGTTGGGAAAATTAGACAACCACATGCAGAAAAATAAAACTGGACCATTTCCTTACATCACTCACAAAAATAGACTCAAAATGGATGAAAGTCCTCAATGTGAGACAGGAATCCATCAAAATCCTTGAAGAGAACACAGGCAGCAACCTCTTCGACCTCAGCCGCAGCAACTTCTTCCTAGGAACATCACCAAAGGCAAGGGAAGCAAGGGCAAAAATGAACTATTGGGATTTCATCAAGATCAAAAGCTTTTGCACAGCAAAGGAAACGTTAACAAAACCAAAAGACAAATGACAGAATGGGAGAAGATATTTCCAAATGACATATCAGATAAAGGGCTAATATCCAAAATCTGTAAAGAACTTATCAAACTCAACACCCAAAGAACAAAGAATCTGATCAATAAATGGGCGGAAGACATGAACAGACATTTCTACAAAGACATCCAAATGGCGAAAAGACACATGAAAAACTGCTCAACATCACTCTGCATCAGGGAAATACAAATCAAAACTATAGTGAGATACCAGCTCACACCAGTCAGAATGACTAAAATTAACAAGTCAGGAAATGATAGGTGTTGGCAAGGATGTGGAGAAAGAGGAACCCTTCTACACTGTTGGTGGGAATGCAGGCTGGTGCAGCCACGCTGAAAAACAGTATGGAGGCTCTTCGAAAAGTTGAAAATAGAGCTACTCTATTACCCAGCAATCACACTACTGGGTATTTATCCTAAAGATAAAAATGTAGTGATCCGAAGGGGCACAAATGTTTATAGCAGCAATGTCCACAATAGCCAAACTATGCAAAGAACCTAGATGTCCATCAACAGATGACTAGATAAAGAAGATGTGGTATATATATATATATATATATATATATATATATATATATTAATCATTAAACAAAATACAAAGAAACAAAAAAACACAATCTTGCCATTTGCAATGACGTGGATCACACTAAAGGGTATTATGCTGAGCGAAATAATTCAAAGAAAGACAATTATCATATAATCTCTCTGATATGAGGAACTTGAGAGGAAGGGTGGGGGTTCATGGGGGGAAGGGAGGGAATAAATGAACAAGATGGGACCAGGGAGGAACACAAATGATAAGAGACTCTTAATCTTAGGAAACAAACTGAAGGTTGCTGGAGGGAAGAAGGGTGGCTTGGTAATGGACATTGGAGAGGGTATGCGCTATGAATTGTGTAAGACTGATGATTCACAGACCTGTACCCCTGAAGCAAATAATACATTATATGTAAAAAAAAAAAAAAAAAAACTAATGTTGTATTTTATGGTGACTAACTTAACATAATAAAAAATAAAATTAAATTAAGTCACTCTAAAAATAAAATAAAATAAAATAAAATTTTTAAATGGCTTCTCACTGCACTTTGAGTAAAATGCAAACTCTTTGTCATTGTCTAAAGCAGTGGTTCTAGACCAAATTTTTAGCCTCAAGATTAGATTTTGCATTCTTAATTTTTTTTAACTCCAAGGAACATCTGTTTCTTTGGGTTATATCAATATTTACTGTATTAGAAATTAAAATTTAGAATTTTCTAAAAGTAGTTATGTATTAATTCATCTAAAATAATAGCAAGTCTACTACATGTTAAAATACATACTGTATTTGTTGAAGATAACTGCATTTTCAAACAATTAGTGAGAAGAGTAACATTGTTTTACATTTTTTTTTTTTTTTACCTAACTCTTTAATGTCTGGTTTAATAGAAGATATCTGAGTCTTTTACCTGCATCTCTATTCAGCATATTACAATATATTGTTTTGGTTCAAGAGTATAGAGAATGTTTGGTCTTTCCATCTATGTGGTTAGAAAAAGGAAGAGTGTTTTAATAGCCTATTTGATAATTAGAGTTATTTCTTTTATTGTATTAAACCAAAACTTGACAAGTAATAATTTGTATAGGTAAATTACAAGGTGGAATCTGAAAGTATATGAATGAACATTAAAATCCATTGGTTTGTCTTTTTGTTTGAATTGATCTATTGCTTGCGATTTTGCAACATCTTGCTTTTGTCATTTGAGAAGTAATAGTTCACTGAATTAGACAACCATTCTAAATCTTGGTATGTTTCACATACAAGAACAATCATGTTCATAAACATCACCATGAATCTCATTAGAGAGCTATTAAGCTCATAATGGCAGATACAAGTTCTCTAAAATTCTAATTTTCTTTGGAAAGGCTGCCTTCTTCATTTGCAACAAATACTGTGATTTACCTTTAAGTGACAGTCTCATTTCATTCACTTTCAAGAAAATGTTTGCCAAACACCCCAATCTGAATAATTGCACTTTGTTAGTTGTTCTTTCAAGGAAAAGTACTGTGCCATGAAAAACTGGTTAGTTAGGCTAGCAACTCAATCACACAATTGTTTTTCCTCGAGGTAACCATCATACTTGAGGTGGAACAGAACTGCTTCAAGTGAACTCTCCATTTTGCCACAACAAAAATGTCAGAATTAGTGCAATGAGTATTTTTTTTTCTTATTTTCTCTAAGACATTCTTAAGTAAAACTGGCTTTTATTTCTCTGGACATGCACTTTGGTAAAGAAACAGTGATTGGTGGGTTTGCATGGATTAATGGCCAGGCATATTAGTTTTAGCCAATATTACTTTGGTTTCATCAGTTTAAAGGTGGACCCAGCTGATGGAGTGCCTGGGTGGCACAGTAGATTAAGCAGCCCACTCAATTTCAGCCCAGATCATGATCTCAAGGTCCTGGGATTGAGACCCGTGTCAGGCTCCATTCTCGGCGGGGAGTCTGCTTGAGGATTCTCTCCCTCTTCCTCTGCTCCTTCCCCTACTTGCATGCTTTCTCTCTAAAATAAATAAATAATCTATTTTTAAAAAGATCAATGCAACTGAAATAAACAAAAAAAATTTTCATATCACTATGACAATAATTTTGACTTGAGGAATCCTCTGCAAGAGTCTCATATATCTCCAGGGACCATACTTCAAGAATTTCTGCTATAAGCTATACCTAGTCATAGTTCCCTGTAATTTGAATTCTACCTGTAATTTGAATTCTACCAAAAACCTAGCAATTCAGAATTCAGGACAAGCAGGAAGATGCTGTGCTGGTTCCAGTACTCTAACTTATAGAAACCTGAGTGCCTGAATTGTCTCTTCATTTTTGAGTGTAACTAAATAATATGTGTTCTTCCATGGAACACCTTCTATATATTTCATCTACATGACTGTATTGGGCTAGACAGTGTATTAGTCAGGCTTCTTCAGAGAAACAGAACCAGTGTGTGTGTGTGTGTGTGTGTGTGTGTGTGTGTGTGTACATACACAGAGAGAAAGATTTAGGGAACTGGCTCATGCAGTTATGGAGGTTGTCAAGTCCCAAATCTACAAGGTGGTTTGGCAGGCTAATGACTCAGAAAGAGCCAATGATGAAGTTTAAGTCTAAAGTCAGTCATCTGACAGAATTACCTCTTGCTTGGGGGTGGTCAGTCTTTTATTCCATTTGGGCCTTCAGCTGATTAGATGTGGCTCACCCATGTTATGAACGGCAATCTGTTTTACTTAAAGTCCACTGATATAACTGTTAATCCCATCAAAAACACTCTCACAGAAACATTCAGAATAATATTTGAGTGCATAGGTGGGCATCACAACTCAGTTAGTTTGACACATAAAATTAACCATCGTACATAGTATTCCCCAGGTTCATATCCTTCCCAGAACTTCAGATAGTGACCACATTTTGGAAATGGGGCCATTGCAGACCAACTGGTTCAGATGAGGTCACGGTGGAGTAGGGTGGGGCCTTAATACAATATTGACTATTGTCCTTGTAAGAAGAGAATGCGTTGAAAGACACTATGTAATGAATAACAAAGGCAGAGAGATTGGAGTGACGTATCCATGAACCAAGGAAAATCAAGGATTTCCAGTAACACTAAAAGTTAATTGAAAGGCTCCCATAAAGCCTTCAGAGAGATCATGGCCTTGCCAGCTCTTGATTTCAGACTTCTGGCCTCCAGATCTGTGAGGGAACATGTTCCACTCATTTTAAGCTACGAGTTGATGGCACTTTGTGGCCACAGCCCTAAGAAATGAATACAATGACTATACCACCAAATGACTTAAGTATGTCAAGGTAGAAACAAAGATCTCTTCATGGGTAAGAATAAATAAACAGGGTTTGTCCCATAAGGGTAGGGCAGTAAGAGCAAGACACTTAACCACATGTCATTGACCTGTAGGGTGCAGAGAGAGAGAGAGAGAGAGAGAGAAGAGATAAGGCTGGGGGTTGGGCAGAAAACCCAGGCAGGAGCCTGAGTCATCTCCAAAATGAAGGAGGCCAATTGAGGACATGGGGAGGAAGGGTCAGAAATGTCCTGGTCCCCTTCTAAGATACAGTTAAGTATCCTGGAGAGCTTTTCAGAGAGCTATCGAAGAGTCTCCAAGGGTCCCAACTTTGCCTCCTGCAAAATTCGGAGTATGAAAGAGAACTGGAAGAAGAGCCAGAGGGGTTGAGAAGGCAAGCCAGATCTGCCATCACTCCGGACAGGGAAAGAAAATGTCAGATTGCAACTGGTAAATAAGATGTTACAGCGAAGCTTGAAAAGCCAGGTTCTTTCTCCTTTGTAAAGTCTCAACCTGCATAACATGAAGGGGCTCAGTGACAGACACATTAAAACACCATTAAACTGTGAAATAGAACACAGTGTGAAAATAAATTTAACCTTCACAGTGTATCGATCTCCACCCTGCGCCGTGCCCAAGTTCTTGGACAACTGTTTTATAATAGGTTTTACTTATTTTCCTGTTGCTGTTCTGACTTCCTCAGAGGAGGGTGTTATTTCGAAAAGCTCCCCAACAGTGGAAAGAAGCAGACTTGCTTCTCAGGCAGCGCCTGGCCTTGGAAGGCTCCTGCCAGCAGCTCCACAAACAGAAATCAGTTTGGTGAAAGTGAGGAATGACTTTGTGGTGGCCCCTGGGACAACAGACACCCAAGGAGGAGGAGGAGAAATGCCAGCCCCTTGGGGAGGGGAGAGGGGAGGGAAGTGGAGAGGGGAGAAGGCTGGCTCCATGCAATGGTGGACCAACCGTGGCAGGACGTGGGTGCTCGCACCTCCTGTGATTGAGTTTAGGCACCTAAGGACAAGGGGATCTTGCTGCCTTTGTAGGATAGCTCTTATGTTTTAGTTTTTACTTCAAAATACATCTATAAACACACACACACACACACACACACACACAATCATAATTCTTTTCATAATAATGGAGAGAAGAGAATCCATCCCCTGTAACAAAAATGATTAAAGAGCTAGAACTCTCTAAATAACTTTCTGGCTAAGTGTTGGCCCACATGAACAGATTAACAAAGAGTAACACAAAGACAACAAAAATCACTCACTTTTCATGGAAACATTCATGTTTCATTTTGCAAGTAGCTTAAAGGACTGAACAAATTGGAAGATACATTTCTAGCTCAGCCTTAAGGCCAAAAAGCCCAAGTAGCCCTTAGATATGAGACTTCCCACATCATTTTTTTCTTCAACCACCATACATGGATAATGAACGTCTGAGGAATAGCCCTTTCCTAAATTGTAGCCAAACCAGAGAAGAACCATAATGAAGACATCAGGTTGTGGCAAAGCATCCAAGGAACCAGTTCACACTTAACGGTGAACAAATAAATTGTCTTTGGGATTAGAAACATAAAGAAGTTACCTCATTTTGTTATATTATTTGTAATTATTGTATAAATAATAACTGATGGGATAAAATACAAAAATGGAGTAATAGCTCTAACAACGAAGGGGATAAGGAAGAAACTTCCTGTAGGTTGCATGATTGCCTCCCTTGAAAATGTAGTAAGACCTATTAAAATCATTTAAAAAAGTAATTGATTTAAGGGCCACCTGGGTGGCTCAGTTGGTTAAGCATCTGACTCTTGATTTCGGCTCAGGTCATGATCTCAGTGTCATGAGACTGAGTCCTGCACTGGACTCTGTTCTGGCATTGGAGCCTGCTTAAGAGTCTCTCTCCCTCTCCCTCCCCTTACCCCTTTTTAAAAAAAAAATAGTAATAATTGATTTAAATACATTTGCCGATTTAAAACTATGCATAAAATACCAGTAATTTCCTATATTAAAAATATATCTACTTTGAAAATAGAATAAGAAAAGGATCCCTCCTCTCCAAAAAGATTGCACCCAGTTTCTACCACAAATATAAAATAAAGTGGAAATAGTTCTTATAGGAAATGTGTAGAACTCGTATGAGAAAAAAAAAAAAAGCCTATGAAATCTTATGTCATGTCCATACATTGAGAGATTAATATGGTGAAGATTACAAATCATCCAAAAATAACTTATGAATATAATGAAATTCCAGTAGGATATTTTAGAGCACAAAAACTTTTGAAAATTTATGTAGAAGAAAAAGGTAGGATGGATAGCTTGGGACTTTTTTAAGTGAAGAGGAATAGGGAGTGACGTGACTAACCAGATGTTACTCATTCATTAAGCAAATACTTGAGGACAGTGTGCCTTTTGCTTGTGGGAGAGGGAGAAAGAGCAGACATGGCCCTGCCTCCAAGGAGCTTATAATCTAGTGAAGGACAGGGAGAAAGTAAAAAAATAATGACCAGAATATCGTAAATATCTCATTATAAGCAGTAACAAGTGCTTTCCAAGAAAGCTACCAGTCAGGGAAAGCAGTATTTAGGGCTGCAGTTCTATGCCCAAACTGGAGGACACAACTTCCTTCAACGGGCACACAAATGGCGTCACTAGCCTGTCCTACAGCACACCCCAAAGCCATAAGTGATGGTCTTCATGGGGAGTGACATTGAACTTTACTCAAGGATGGAAAGGGAATGAGAGTTCCCAGGGGAAGGAAAGCAGGTTTGAAGGCCCTGTGATGAGCAGATCTTGGCACAGTCAAGAAACAAAAGGAGTCTAGTGCCAACCAAAAGATGGAATTCCAGAGACTTGGGAAAAAGGTAGGAGAGAAAGAGTTGGGGCCACATGCAGACCATGCAACATGGAAAAATTCTATTCAAGTGTTGTGAAAATCTCCCTAAGGGTCCTGGGCAGGTGCCCTAATGAAACCATACCATGATGAAACCAATGGCTTATTCTTTTCTGTTGCGTGGAGAATGTTCTGGATGTGATGAAGAAGGCACACAGGGCAACTACATAGTGGGTTATGCGGTGTTCCAGGAAAAAGATGGTGATGTGGGTAACCAGGGTGGGGGTGCTGGAAATGGAGAATTGAAGGACTTGACAAATATTTAGAAGGTAGGATTAATGAGAATTGGTGATTGATAAACTAGAAAGTCAAAAGACCAATATGAAGCTGATATCTCTTAAAGTTTTTCACTGGTGTAAGAAAATACAGGCCACTTGTTCCAACCAAACAAAAGGAACAACAGAAATAGATCCATATGTATATAATTATAAAATCAATTTGGCATTTTAAAACAGTGGGAAAGAAGGAATGATCCGTAAAATATATTTCAGCAATTGGCTAAATATTTTTAGGGGGAGGAGGAGAGAACAAGATAAGGTTGATATTTTTTTCTCACAATTTACTCCAAATAAAAATAAAATATTGAAAGTACAAGAAGATGATACAGGTTCATATTTCCATTTTGCTTTACCTTACTTTGTTCCCTCTTTGCCTTTGGACCTCAGGAACAAACAGGACCTAACAATACTCCTTAGTTCATGTTTCACTATCATCCATTTGTCTGTGAAAAGCCTTCTCCCATCTTTTTATTTGATTTTTCTCCCCATCATCACTCCCATTGTATTTCTCGGGCTCCATACTCTGCAACACCTCCAAGTAAACTCTTTGACACTCTTGAAAGCATTACTACATAGTGTTGGTGAGCAGTTTAATTGTTAACACATGAGAAACCCTTTAGAAAATACCTACCATGTTGTACCCCTTCAATAGATATTAGCTCATCTGAAGTTTATTATTAAATTTTCCTATCAAAGAATATCTCTTCTTTTAATCAAATCTTTTTTCTAACATTCTCTAATTCTGTGAGAATTTTCTCCAAACGTGCTTGTTTTTTCTTTGTTAGGTTAAAGCCAGGCCCTTTAGAGTATTGGTTGCTATTTTAAATCTTCTATTTCTTTTTCTGAGTGGTTATTCCCAGTATGGACGAATGCTGTTGATTTTCAAATTTTATTTTTTCTGCTCAGTTGAAAAACAATGTTGAATTAGGGAGAGCTTTTAAAAGCATAATGCCAAGAGCAGAATGCATAAGAAAAAAACATTTATTTGCTCAAAAAAAACTATCAAAGTCAAAAATATATGACAATTTGGGAAAGAAAATATTTGCTACACATATGACAGAAAAGAGACTAAGAGACTAATGCTCTAAGTATATTAAAAGCTATTACAAAACAAAAGGGAAATTGTCAAATATGGGCAGAGACCATGAAGAAATAATTAGGAAAGGAACAGAAATATCCAGCAAACATGAATTAATGCTCAGTCTTATATGTAATCAAAGATCTGCAAATTAACGGAAGAAAGCACTTTTGCATTATCTTCTGCATTAGTCAAGATTCATGTCATAGTAACAGATTCCCCACACAATGGAAATTATGCAGAGAAGGAAATTATTGGATCAGTTAACTGGGAGATCTGGGGATGAGTCTTGCTTCAGTCCTAAGAGGACCTAATAGCTCCCTCCCATCTCCTAGTGTCATGTCTATTGGATTTTATTCTACAGGCGGATTTTGTCCACTTGGAAGACAAGATAGCTGCCAGGAACTCCTTCCAGTCTGGCAAATTGAGATAAAAATCTAACAGCCCTCTTCAATGTCTATGTACAGAACCGAGGGAAGATTCCAGTCTTAGTTGGGTCACTTGCCTCTGCTAATGAGAGAATGTCACTCCATAGGCAGAAGGAGGAACCTGTGTATTACAATTCCTCAAAATTTTTAAAAACCACAGATCCCTGTAAACAAACAAACAAAACTAAAACAGAGAAACCAATTGCCTATGGAGAGGGTCACATAGGAAGTTGGAAAGTTGCCAAGGATATGCTCTGTCTCATAATTGTCTTTGGGACCCTAGTGGCAGCAAGACCTCATTACACTGCAAGTCACCTCCCAAGCCACTGTGGGGACTTGCGAGCTGGAGTGGTTTGCTTTAGACATTGTATCACCGTCCTTGGAGAGAAGAGTTGCTTTGCAGGAAGAGAAGGAACAATTCCATCTTGAGGGACAAAAGCAAGCAGCGGAAAGGTCTGAGATGGGGAGGGGAGAGGAACAGGTGATCTAAACCCCGAGAATAGGTCTCTCTTCGCGAACAATGCGGTCTGTGCTGAAGGTTAGTTACAAATACAATCTCAGGCGTGTGAAAGGCACACTAACTTTTATTTTTTCTCCCCACTAAATTGATAGGTTGGCAGGTTTGAGGCCTGTGTCCTTTAGAAATCCCGCTGCGCAGCTCAGAGGTTTAATACAACCAGGGAGGAAATAAACAGCATGAAGGTCACTCAGAGCTTCTGTGAAGGCACAGTGTTTTGTTTTATGAAAAAATACAAAATGCGGGGATGGTGTGAAGATGGCAGGGAGCAAATAATGAAATTCCTTATTCCCCTGGAACTCTTCAGAAAAACGCGAATTCCCTTTGACCACACGTCTGCCACCTTCTAGATTTAAATGCCTTCACACGGCAAACGGCCTTTGCAGTTCTGCATGGAGAAATGGGGCCACCATAGCTTATAGGGTTTAGGGAAGTTGCATGAGCCACGTGGTTCTATACTTCCTCCTCTGGATGTGGGGAGATCTCAGCACACAGAGCAAACTGAGGAGCCAGTAAGAGCCTGACCGTTCATGCAAGGAGGGGCGCTTAGCTTCTTTCCAATTAACTTAACATCCCTTCTGTAGGTCCATCTGCAAAGCCTCTGAGGTAGATGTTAGAAGACATGTAGATGCCGGGATGCCTCCATTCGAGAAGGAATGAGCTGAGCACATGCATTCTTAGGCTACAACGGGGAGGCACGAGACAGCCAGGGGAAAGAACAAAGGGTTACAAGGGTTACAAAATACAGTTACAAGGAGGAAAGATGGTGCAGAGTGGAGGGGATCCAAAAGTGTTTCTTCAAGAGGTGTGATATGGGAACAGCACTAAAAATGAATGTCACTGGGAGAGAGAGAGAGAGGAGAAAAGGCTATTCCAGATCAAAGTAAGCAGATGTATTAAGGACAGCAGAACAGTGCATTTTGAGTACAATCAACCATATTTCTGGGACAGTATTGTTATATGGGACTGGAAAGCTAGGTTGGGGCCAGCCACTTTCTTTCTTTCTTTTTTTTTTTTTTTTTTTTAAGATTTTTCTATTTATTTGAGAAAGAGAACACACAAATGTGACCCAGGGGGGAGCAGTAGGAGGAGAGAGAGAGAACCTCAAGCAGACTCCCCACCAAGCATGAAGCCCAATGCAAGATCCAATCTCATCTCATGACCCTGAGATCATAACCTGAGACGATATCAAGAGTCAGATGCTCAACAGGGCCAGCTACTTTCTAAGTTGCCCAACATGGCCCACTTGCTGGAAAAGAAAATCGGTCACACACATTATCATTGCTTACCTATTGCTCCAGTTGCCATACTGGACTTCATCGGCACCTGGAAGGCATGGACTGTATCTGGTTCCTGCCTGGCAGGGATTTATACGTGTGTTTCTCCAGGTCTGGAGGAAAGGTCCTTGACCCCATCCACTACTTAAGAGACTCCCATAAAGAGAGCTACGTTGGAGTAACACTCCTGATTGCTTCCAGCGCCTCTATCAACACATCTGCCCAGGGAGGAGGAAAGAGGCTTGCCCATCAGAGCCATTCCCTCTTTCTCTTTGGAATCTGCCTGTCTGCACAGAGTGGGCATTTCTCTTTGCTCCTCTCTGCCTGGAGTCTTTCAGGATCAGGCAGTGTCCCTGTGTGGGGAGGCCTCTGGTATCCCATACTCTCGGTGTCTGGCTGGGTATGACTATTGAATTCTGGGGCTCATATTAGGAAACCCACGTGTCCTCGTTCACGAGCAGCAATAAAGATCCGTTTTCAACTCCATTTGTTTGACTCCTGCGTCTATCTCCTGGTCTAAACTCAGGTGGTAAAGGGTATATTACAGGTCCCTTAAATGCTATCAAACCCTAAGAGGAGGTACTCAGTAAGTGCACGTGTTTTGATTGAAAGAACGAATGTACACATGATTTAATTATTGAAGACCAGCGGGGGCAAGAAGCATCAAGGCCCCCACCCCATCTCTCTATTGCTCTGTCAAGGCCCATCTGCAACTATGGGCACCTGATAATAGAACCTTCCCATGAGGTCATTTGGGGTCACCATTAATAGATCACTTTCTCTTTCCTGTTCTGAAATATTTGATTATTTCCTTCTTCTCTCCTCTTATTTGAAATTTGTGTCTCAGGTCCTGGAAGGATTCCAGTCATCTTTTACTCATTGAATACCACCACCTCCCTTTCCCCACTGATACCACCTCCTGCAGCTGCTTTCTCACTCATTTCTGCTCTCCATTTCCACAGCCAGGAATTGTGAAAATCCTTGAAGTGATGAATACAGAGGCTCCTGTTGTTCTGGCTCCCCACCTGCACCGGGACACACCTCTCACTTAGAATACAATGTTTCTGGTCTCAAAAATGACCTTTGTGTTCCTGGTCCTTTCACATGTCGCTCACCAAGAGGATGTCATACACAGTTATGGAAGACCAAGAAGTTTTCTTGTTCTTCTTATTTTTTTTAATTCATATTTTTAAAATTTAGTTTCATTTGAAAACACACTCATACTTCTAAAACCTGGATATCACATTGTCTCAAGAGCATGCCAACCAAAACAAGAAATCCACCTGTATTTCAAAGTCCAAAGAGATTTCTGAAATTGGAGGACCACCTCTGCTTCCAAAGTTTCTTTAAAAATGATGAAACTCCGAGATAACCGGGGACTAATGTAAGTTCAGACTATGACTGAAAAAGTGGGTAAAATTGAGAGCTCAGCCTCTATAGATCTCTGGACAGAAGTGTCTGAGCATCCGTGTAGAATTAAAAAAAAAAAAAAAGAAGGAGAAGAAGAAGAAGGGGCAGAGCCCACTGAAAATGGAAAAACAATTAAAAAATATATTGAAAGTAGAAAGAAAAAGAGAAATCATTCCTAATTAATTCTGGTGCCCTGCTCAACCCCAGCCTCTTTGTAATCCTACTGGGAACATCTTTATTGATCTGGGGGTCCTGCAGCAGGCTTCTGATGCTTACCCCAGCATAAAAACAGGCTCTTGTGATGAGCAGTGATTTAATTACATGACAATCACCGTTAACAATGCATGGCGAATACCAAAAAAATATGCAGAGCAAGACTGGCAGTGATAAATGCAAAGAGGTAGCATTGACTTTCAGTAAAGTTTCTGGCTCAAATTCTACTAATACGTCTCTCATAGGAAAAAATAATATTCAGCGACTTGAAATGTCTGAGAACTGGACTCATTGGCTCATTTTTAAGTAATAAAAAGAAAGTTTAAACTTGAAGATATTAGTTTTTATTATATTAGTAGAACTTATTCCTAAAACCTGAGAATAGACCTATAATTAAGCTTTCCTACAAAAATTATGAGGCTTTAAAAGGCAGCGAATTTCTCCTGTCTGAGATTCTTAAGACTCACTTAGTGCATAGGTCTATAGTCAGTATTCAAAAATTTATGGAAGGAACTAGTGGAAATTGAATATATTTTTACAATAAGACTCTTTCAGAATAAAATTTCAAATGTCTTCAGACATGATCTTACGCCTAGGCTTTTAGATATATCAAAGCACATATGTAAGTATAGGCGTATGTAAAACAATAAAATACATTCCAGTCTTTATCATGAGACTAAATTGGGTTAACCTAAACTAATTACTAGTTTAGAATGATAATGTTTTAGTGGTAATTGACACAGGTTGTTTTAAACCATTTGAACAGATAAATATGTAGTAAGGGCAAAAAATCGTGTGTAATTTGGTATCATAAACTCTGGTTAATGGAACATGGTAGAATGGCTCTTCTTTAATGAAAATCTAATAAAATTAGAGCATCATACAAAACAGAATAAACACACAAGAGCTGAGAGTATAAAGACAGAGTCATCACAGAGGAGAGATGTGGAGAGGGTAGGGGTGAGTGGAATGTGTCCATAGCAGGCAGAGAGGGAGTGCCCATTAGGGGATGACATCAGTGGAGTCCCCACAACAGTGGAGTGTGGAAAGGAGCATCTAGGTCCTTGGCGACCCTCAGAAAGCTCATCTCTAAGTTGGCAGGGTCTAAAAGGGGCATGAATGAGAAGAGGTTCTGGGAAGAGAGGGAGTCACAGGAAGCTGCCATGGCATCAATCCATAGAACTCAAGATTTCTTCTTTTGAGAATATCAGTGGATTTTCTTCAGGCAGAACATGTAACAGTCAAGGGCATAGTCTCCAGAGCCAGCCTGGCTGGACTCAAAGCCCAAGTCTGTTTCTTACTAGTTATGTGACCTTGAACAATTTCCTTAACTATCGTGCCTCACTTTCCTTTTGTAAGTAAAACGTAAGATGAGGGATATACTACTACACACAGTTGTTTTGAGGATTAAATAACCATGAGAGACTGTGGACTCTGAGGAACTAACTGAGGGTTTTGGAGGGGAAGGTGGTGGGAGTTTGGGTGAGTCTGGTGATGGGTATTGTGGAGGGCACGTATTGCATGGAGCACCAGGTGTGGTGCATAAACAATGAATTCTGGAACACTGAAAATAAATTAAAAAAAAAATTTTTTTTTAAATATAACACTCCCTAAATGTCAGCTGTGAGTAATATCAACATTCCTAGGGTGGTGTTGGTAAGTTCAGAACAAAGTCTTTCTTATTCTGTCCTTGGAAGGACTCACAGCCTGCAACAGACTCTCTGCCTACCCGAGCCCATACAGCTGGTGGGCACACTCTTCCCAGACTGATATCTTCTTCCCAAGATGGGTTTATCAGGAGAAGGACCTACTTATTCATGAGCAGAGAAAACCTGCAGGTCTTGCCTGGGACGGCCAATCCAGTTCTTTAGTCCCAAATAAGAATCAATAATGGATCCACAGACCTGTGAGGAGAA
Organism: Enhydra lutris kenyoni; assembly: GCF_002288905.1. Taxonomy (NCBI): domain Eukaryota; kingdom Metazoa; phylum Chordata; class Mammalia; order Carnivora; family Mustelidae; genus Enhydra; species Enhydra lutris. Next base: position 10,392,566 of record NW_019154113.1, read on the forward strand.
CAAGCAATATGAAAGGAGAACTGACACAGAAAGAAATAGATGATTCAGGTAGACAGATGAAAACAAAAAACACTCTTTTGCCTTTAGATTTGAGAATATAGTAAACAAAGAAGAAGAACAACAGACTGCTATGGAAAACACAACAGAATCTAAAATATGATCAGCCAAATTAAATAATTAATTGAAAGACTGAAACAGAAAGTCAAAGAAGTTTCCCAGAGTGTAGAGCAAAAGAGAAAATATAAGAGAGGGAAAAAAGAGACAGAGAGACAAAAGACTTCAAAGTCTCACTTCTCTGTCTACAGTGCCTCAATAAGGAGGAAGAGAAATGACCACATAGGTAATAGAGGACACGTTTTTAGGTCTGAACTCTCTCTCTTTCTCACCTTCCCACATAAATAAAGTATTTTTTTTTAATTAAAAAAAAAAAAGAAAAATTTTTCTAAATGTCCTTCAGCATAATCAGAGAGACAATCAACAAAGAAGAGGGCATGTGGCCTAGGAAGCCACAGATGGGACCCAAGAGAAAAAGGAAAGGGTATCCCCAGTATGAGAAGGTGGCAGGTGGGCGACAAATGAGACATGGGGGCAACAGCAGACAGTGGCATCCTGAGCTCAAAGACGGAGAAGTTGAAACACTGGATAAAGTTAACAGAATAAAAAATAAATAAACAAAGTCACATGATTTAGAGGCGTAAAGCAAAAGAAAATTCAAATGTAACCTGGCATTACCTCACAACACAGAAATCTATACATTAAACAACATAGATTATCCTAACCTAATGCAAAAAAAGTATCATTTCCAATAACGATTAAAAAAAAAAAAAAACAACCTTGTGCTTTTCCAAATTGCTTACACAGCTGGTCTGGCTCTCTCTCTGATCTCTTTTTATCTGCGTGAAATTGCCAGATTTCCTCCACACAACCCCCCCATTTGACAAATTGGAAAGCCAAGCCACAGTGGCATGAACTGACTAAAGTCCGCACCACTAGGAAGTTAACTTTTCTCTCCATCCCAGCATTAAAAAAAAAGAAAGAAAAAAAGAAAAGAAAAAAAGAAAAGAAAAGAAAAAATTCTCTACAAAATTGAACCCAGCTAAATTTATGTCCCAAAAAATCATAGGTAGCAGGAGTGGATGCCAGCGGTGGAATTTTCATGCATTGAGTATTAAGATGCAAAACTGCTGTCCACTGTGGAGATTGACCTTGGCGGGAAATGATGACTCACGTGGTCCCTCATGTCAATATGACAAACCTATTAAAACGTGATGAATTCCTCAGGCGACACATCTCATGATCCCGACCTGTTGTCTATTTACTGAAAAGAATATGTACATTTCCAAATGTAGGCATCGAATATCTCTTTGGCACACTGGGTTCCAATGCAGCTCAGGGATATTAACAGAATACAGATTTAGAGACAAAAGAAATGCCGCCGTGAGTTGTTGTTGGTTTTACGTTCCAGAAGATTCCAGCCTGCCTCTGCAACTCACAGCTTAATTGGGATTTCTATTATTATACAATTTCTAGCTTTACAGTTTCCAGTTCTGACATAATCATTTCCTAGTGTGAGTCACAAGTAATGTGACTGCGCAGTTAAAATTTAAGGATACTATTAAGATAATCAACTACTTCAATCCAATCTTGGGCCAAATCCAGAGAGAAAATTCCCCAAACCAATCAATTTAAAGGACGTGCCCTTTTTTTTCTTTCTTTTCTTTCTTTCTTTCTTTTTTTTTTTTTTTTTTAGTTTTAAGCCTCTAATTTTGACAGCTTGTTCAAAAAGAATTATGTAATTATGATTGCCAAGTTGTGATTTTCTGAAATGATAGGAGACAAGTATAACACGGATAATTGAAACGGATAATGGGGGAAACAGAAGCTCCAACTGTATCTAATGATGACTTTCAACATCCGCTTTTGCTGAGTGTTGAGGCAGCATTGTTACACAACAAAACGGACCAGTCTAATGCCCAGATCTTAAAAAATGGAAACATTTTATGCACAATACCGGTATTTAGGGTTCCATCCTTAAATGGCTCCTCTTATTGCTTTAGTGGAGAAACTGAGGTAGGGTGAACTGCATTTTTGTACTCAGTGGGTCAAGAATTGGTATTAGTGATGACATCAAGAATTAGAGTTTTGGAGTCTGGTTTTTATTTGGCTAATGGATGAGTCTCCTCTCTTGGCCCTACTATATAAAAGCATTTCCTTCTCAGTTAAATTTACACCAGGATTATCCTCCTTCCATCTGCACCTCTGGAGCTGACCATTAGTTGGCTATGAGGCTTCTTAATGGAATTTTAATGATGGGGAATACCTCTGAGAGAAATAAATGCTCATGACTCTCTACACAGCTCGTTACAGTACTACTACTACTAAATTTTACATTAAAGTGTATAAAAGGGCAGATTCAGGTGGAGAACATGGATTTTTCTGATTCTTAGTTTGATGCTCTTTGTATCATCCCATACTGCCTTGGAGACTTTATTAAGACATTAAAAGCATAGGAAGTTATTTCACGCGCTATTGTTCTCCAGTGATGCTCTGAATACATTAGCGATGTGTGTATGTGTATATGTGTGCACACTCACGCGAACGTGTGGGCGTAACCCACACAAGTATAAGAAATTCTACTTTGAAAATAAATATGGATGACAGCATCTCCTAAGAAAACGCGGGAGAAATGTGCTCCTGCCCAAAGTGGTCCATTTAGATTCAAAAACCTTAATGGGTGTGGTAGGCATAATAATGACCCACGATGGATGTCCAGATTCTGTGCATGTGTTAGGCTGCAGGGTAAAGGGGAAGCGAGGTTGCTTATCAGCTGTCCTGAATATAGGGTGATTATTCTGGATTGCTCAGGTGGGGCCAATATAATCACTGTATATACAGTATTTTATGGTCCTTCCGAGTGGAAAGGGAATTGGAAGAGGAAAGGCAGTATAACAACGACTCTGCTCAACATTGGTGGTTTCCAAGAAGGAGGTAGGGAGGGTGGGAGTGGCAAGGAGCTAGGGTGTGCAAGTGACTTCCAAAAGCTGGAAAATCAACTCTACCCTAAAGTTTCCAGAAGGACCGCAGTCCTTTTGACACTTTGATTTTAGCCAAGTGAGATCTCTGGGACTTCTGATTTCCAGAATTGTAAGGCAAATTTGTCTTGTTTTAAGCCACAAAATTTCTGGCAATCTGTTATAGTGGTCATAGAAACTAACACAAAGGACTCCCTTTAATGCATCCTATCATTTTTGACCTGCAAAGGAGACATGGCCTCAAAATTAAACCTCACTGAATATATCTGTTTATAATCTGACTTGTGTTGTTTAATGATTCTGGGAGACTTCATTCTTCCAGACATGTTCATTGTACTTCTCTTTATTATACTTTTAAGCAACAGTGAAGGAAAGGAAAAAATAGCCTGGTGTGTAGTGTTTAGCCAATTTCCATCAAATGTTTATCTCTCCAAATAGATATTGTTTCCCCAATTTAGATAATGTGATATGAAACTTCAGTAATTTGTATTTTCTGTTGCATATGAAATTTGGGTCTCTACAGCATCGGAATCCACAATATGAAAGCCGTTGTTTATAATTTATCATGTATTTTCATTGTCTTTCCTCACATTATAACAACTGGCTATTATAAAGAAGATGAAAATGAATCTTTGTTTTCTAGGATTCCTATTTTCTTCATTATAGCAAGCACTCAAACCTCCTGCTACATAGTTTAATGCACACTGATTAAGTTACTAGATCTTTACATTTTTAAAATTCTTTTTTTAAAAAGATTTTATTTATTTATTTGACACAGAAAGAGAGATCACAAGTAGGCAGAGAGGCAGGCAGAGAGAGAGAGGGGGAAGCAGGCTCCCTGCTGAGCAGAGAGAATGACCTGAGTGGAAAGCAGAGGCTTAACCCACTGAGCCACCCCCTACCTACATTTTCTTTTTTTTTTAAGATTTTATTTATTTATTTGACAGACAGAGATCACAAATAGGTAGAGAGGCAGGTGGGGGCGGGGAGAAGGAGGCTCCCTGCTGAGCAGGGAGCCTGATGTGGGGCTCGATCCTAGGACCCAGAGATCATGACCTGAGCCGAAGGCAGAGGCTTAACCCACTGAGCCACTCAGGTGTCCCCTACATTTTTAAAATTCTAGGGGATTTTATTTATTTATTTGAGGGAGAGCAGGGGGAAGATCAGAGGGAGAGAGAGAATCTCAAGCAGACTCCCCACTGAGCACAGATCCTGATGTGGTGCTCGGTACCAGGACCTTGATATCATGACTTGAGAAGAAATCAAAAATCAGAAGCTTAAGTGACTGAGCAACCCAAGAGACCATAGTTCTTTACATTTTTTTTTAACCATACTGAGCAGTTAAAGTATTTTGAACTCCCCCAATAATTGTAGTTTTATTTATTTATAAATTATATTTATACAAGATGATTAAAATATTATATACTTTAGGAAACATGCTGGACAAGGATTTTTTTTTCACTAAACAAAAATAAATATAAGTAGGGCCACCCAGCTGGCTCAGTTAGTGGAGCATGGGACTCTTGATCTCAGGGTTGTGAATTCGAGCTCCATGTTGGTGACAGAGATTACTTAAAAATAAAATCTTAAAATAAATAAATAAATAAATAAACAAACAAACAAATAAATAAATAAATAAGCAAGCCATAGAAGAAGCAAAATAGGAGCGCCTGGGTTGCTCAGTCGGTTAAGCCTCTGCCTTCGGCTCAGGTCATAATCCCAGGGTCCTGGGATCGAGCCCCACATCCGGCTCTCTGCTCAGCAGGGAGCCTGCTTCCTCCTCTCTCTCTCTCTCTGCCTGTCTCTCTGCCTACTTGTGATCTCTGTCTGTCAAATAAATAAATAAAATCTTTAAAAAAAAGAAGAAGAAGTAAACCAGTATTAAAACCTTGGAGTTCGGGACGCCTGAGTGGCTCAGTTGGTTATTTATGTGCCTGCCTTCAGCTCAGGTCATGATCCCAGTATCCTGGGATCCAGTCTCACACCTGGCTCAGCAGAGAGCCTGCTTCTCCCTCTCCCTCCGCCTTCCGCTCCCCCTGCTCGAGCACTCTCTCTCTCTCTGTCAAATAAATAATAAATAAAATCTTTTTAAAAATTTTAAAAACGTGATTGACTAGATACTCAAAAGGGAATCACAAGGGTACGTATGTCTACGCTCAGTTAGTAAATACTTAATAAAAACTGCCAACAGTTTTCCGAAGTAGTTGAACCAATTAAAACTTCCACTGGCAGGGGGTACTAGAAGCTGTGGAGAAATGGGAACAGAAGCAAGACCCTCGGGACCCCAGACCCAGGGAGGCCCTCCTTCCAGGACTGATGGTAAGGAACCTGCCTGAAGTTTCTGCTCAGGGCAGCTGGCGCTGGCGAGTGACCCCTGAGTGGGGGAAGACTGGAGAACCGATGACAGCTCACTTGGGAGGGGCCCCTCTTAACCTGAGGTCTGGGCATAACACACAGGCACAGTATATACTAGAGGTTCTCAGCTTAGGGAGATTTTTCCTCCTCACATTCCCCACCCCTGAGCAATTGGCAACATCGGGACACATTTGGAGTGTCATATCTTCCCAGATTTGGGGGAGGTACTCCTGACATCTAATGGGGAGAGGTCCGGGACACTGCTAAACCTCCTTGCAGAGGTAAGAATCACACTGTTCCATCACAAAGAATTATCTGGCTCCCAAGGTCAATAGTGCCGAGTTTGAGAAATTTTATACATATCCTTGAGGGACGGTAGACCAAAGGGGCGCGCATAGAGGGTTCTGGGATGCTAGTCTTGTTAAGTTTCTTTTTTTTTTTTTTTTAAGATTTTATTTACTTATTTGATAGAGAGAGAGAGAGATCACAAATAGGCAGAGAGGCAGGCGGAGAGAGGGGGAAGCAGGCTCCCTGCTGAGCAGAGAGCCCGATGCAGAACTCCATCCCAGGACCCTGAGATCATGACCTGAGCCGAAGGCTGAGAATTTAACCCACTGAGTGACCCAGGCGCCCAAGTCATGTTAAGTTTCTTGATCTGGATGTTAGTTTCATGAGAATATTCAATTTGTGAAAATTCATGAGGCTGAATATACCTGTTATGTGCACTGCTCTGTGTGTGTATCCTAATTCCATAAAAGTCAACTGCAGGTGCTGAGCATATATGTGATTCCAAACCCTCATAATGTGGGTGCTATTATTGCCATTTGTAGCAAGGGAAATCAGGGTTCCAGGGAGATAAGTGGGAGGCCCAGAGACAAACAATAAGTTGGTACCACAGTACCCAGTCTTGGATTTGAACCCCTATCCTTGTGGCTCTGAGTCATGGAGCTCAACCAACTTCAAGCCAGCAACAGTCAAAGGCTAATGAAAGGCAAGTGGGAAAAGAATAAAAAACAAAAAACAAACAAACAACAACGACAACAAAACACCTAGTTTTTATTTCAGTACAGCCCAAATTTGGGGTCAACCAGTCCTCTGAGCGTTCCCCCCTTTTAAATTGCCTGTTTTAGGACATGTAAAATTTTTGTTGCCTCTCAATTAGAGAATGGACAGCTATAAAAAAGAGGAAGTGGGAGAAAAAGATCAAATAAGGTAGCAATTTTATAGATTACCAGGGCCCTGGGACAGAATTTTGAAACTACTAGAGTTTAACACTTAATGGGAAGTTTTAGGACCACACGTGAATTGAATTCACGCACACTCCCACAGGACTATGAATAATCGAAACCCAGGCTAAAAACTACGGGTCAGGAGAAAAGGAGGCATTAATTATTAAATGAATGTGACACTATTCACTTGGAAATCCTTCATAGGAACAGCCCATATCAATACTCAAAAGAAATGGACGGCCTGACCAAGTAACCATTTATAAGAAGCAAGGGAAAAGAATGTCAGGAAACCTTATCATTCAAAAGTCAATAGTTCAAAATCCCTCAGGCCCCGGAGAATTCGCCCCTCCTTAAGCCCCGCCCCCCCCACCATGATGCTTTTGAAGTGGTTCTTGTAAAATCAAGAATCAGAGCACAGATCAAAATCTTAAGCCCAGACACACCATGTTAATTATGCAAAATATCTTTGTCATTGAATAAAACTATGATTTTGTTTTTTTTAAAGATTTTATTTATTTATTTGACAGACAGAGATCACAAGTAGGCAGAGAGGCAGGCAGAGAGAGGAGGAGGGAAGCAGGCTCCCGGCTGAGCAGAGAGCCCATGCAGGGCTTGATCCCAGAACCCTGGGATCATGACATGAGCTGAAGGTGGAGGCTTTAACCCACTGAGCTACCCAGGTGCCCCTAAAACTACGATTTTAAAGTGCCTTGGCTATAAGTGACCATCCATAAATGATTGCTACTGGGATGATTATAACTGGGTCCAACATCTTAACAAGCAAATACACTGCTATAAATTATGAAGCTTAAACCTGATTACAGTGAGCGGGGATGGTTACCCAGAAATAATCCTATGATCTATTTGCTGTTTAAAGTAAGTAGGAGAAAATACAGTGGGATCTCGCAAAGCTCCAATCTGCTGGGGAAGAAAAGGGGGGGCATGCTGGCAGGTTGACAATTACATTTTTCAAGGCAGTCAGAGCGATCAGTGCTACTGGATCGAGTTAAAGAGAGGTGTCTGGTCGGTGAGTGGAAGGGATTAAGGTCATGTGCTGTTTTAGCATCTTTATTAATGATTTGGAAGAGAGAAAAATATACACAAACATTTTTTTTTTAAGATTTTTTTATTTATTCATTTGACAGATAGAGATCACAAGTAGGTAGAGAGGCAGGCAGAGAGAGAGGAGGAAGCAGGCTCCCCGCTGAGCAGAGAGCCCGATGCGGGGCTCGATCCCAGGACCCTGGGATCATGACCCGAGCCGAAGGCAGAGGCTTTAACCCACTGAGCCACCCAGGCGCCCCTATACACAAACATTTTAAGTAATTTTAACATGGAATATCCTGTATTATGAAAAGAAGAAAGGCTATTTCTACATGATCAGGGGCTTCTTCTCTAATCAGAGTCACTGCTAGGTTGCCCTTCCACCTCCCCTGGGAAACAAGTTGCTGAACCTGAGGGTGACAATAAGCATAGTCCAGGGCAAAACTTTCAGAGCTGGAGAGAACACATGCCCGTGTCTCTCCCTGTGCGAGCTCGGTTCTGCCAGGGATCATGGCTCTGTGTACAGCCTTAGGACTTGCCATTGCCGTCCGACCCTTTCACCAAGTCAGAGAAACTGTCTCCCACTTTCAGACTCTCCTTCAGCAAATCCCATTCTCTCCCTGGGCCCAGCCCCACGTGCTGTAGCCATAAAATGCAGGCGATGTGTGCCTCACTTAGGGAAAAAAAATTAAAAAATCTGCTCTCTCCTTTCATTGTACAAGGAACATTCTACTTGTCCCTGTTAATTTTTCTTTGCTGGATCACTTCTCCAGCTTGTGCAGGACTTTTGAGGCAAAAATGAAACAAAACAGAACAAAAACAAACAAACAAAACCCCCAAATCATGGCCTTTGCCACTATGCAGATGACGATTTATCTGGTAGAGGCATACGAAATCAGTTACGCCAGCTCGTCATTGTGCAGTTAAACAAACGACTCCATGTGTTTTTGTTTTTCCAACCAGTTGCTTTGATCTGATAATGAAAATACATGGAGAAGAGAAGCTTGTATGTATTATCGTAATGAATTAGAGGAATGGAAAGCAAATTGAAATCTTAGGATTTCTCAGCTGTAAAGACTAGCCTAATAAAACGTTTCCCAGAAAAAAGCTGGATTGAATAATGAATGAATTGAACACTGGCGTTGAGCAGACTACTGACATTGGGCTTCCAGAAAAACACGTTCTCCACCCGGAGGTCAAATGCAGCAGGAGGCAAAAGCTGAATGTTTTGCCTGAAAACACAGGTTCTCGGGTTCTTAACTAGAATCTACAGATCAATTTTTAGAGATAGGTGAAATTTTACAAAAATTTAGGAGTATATGTGTATACGTATGAGTATACATATGAGTATATGTGTATGAGTATATGTATGTATACATATGAGTGAGCCTTGAATAATGCAGTGGTGGGCAGGGGGAAGGCTGTTAGAAGCACCCACCCTCTATGCAGTGGAAAACCCAGTATAACTTCTGACTCCCCCCACAAAAAACTTAAATATGTATGCTTCCAGGCTCGATGAATGTAAGTATAATGTGTAAAAAGATAAAACTTTTTTTTAAGATTTTATTTATTTATTTGAGAGAGAGAGGAGAGACAGAGCACGGGTAGGGGGAGGAGCAGAGGGAGAGGAAGAGGGAGGAGGAAAGAATCCCAAGCAGACTCCGTGCTGAGCAAAGAACCCAACACGGGGTTCCATCTCACAACCCTGAGATCACCACCCAAGATTGTGACCTGAGCCGAAACCAATATTTGAACGCCAAGTTGACTGAGCCGTCCAGCTGCTCCAAAAGAAAAAACTTTCTGGAACACTTCAGACCCTGCGGTTGTCAAGGGCCAATTTGCTCATGTAGAGCAATTTTTTTAATGCTTCTGTAGGTGATCAGTTAGAGGAAGTCACTTTTTGTACTCCTAGGAATGAAGGTCTTTTTTTAAATGATGACTGATTTGTGTGAAGACATCATTGAATATTCAAATGCAGTAAGATTATCGAGGAAGTGTCGGCTATGGGTTTGTTTAAAATGACTCCCAACTCTTACACAATTTAAAATGTTTATTTGGATTAGTGCTCTTCTTCTTCTGTGTTTAAAATACCAACAGTGATCAGCTTCAGTTTCTTTCACTGTAAATTAGGAATAAAATGGCCATGCTACATCATTTTTTTTCTTTTCTTTCCTTTTAGTAAACATGCTTAAAATTATTACAAGTCCTAAATTTACAGCTCAGTGAATTTCACAAAGTTAACAAGTTGATGTAACTAGAATCTGGACCAAAATGACAAAAACCTTGACATCACCCCGGGAATTCCCCCGATAGCTCCTTTTAGCCACTGCACCCCTCACCTTCTGACTTCTAACACCATAGATTGTGCTCTTCTGGTATTGAACAGTACATAAATGAAATCTTGCATTGTATGTACATGTGCTTTTTTGTTGAACGTTATTTCCAAAATATGTGTTGTTGCATGCAACCTTAGTTTTCCCTCTCATTTCTGTATTTCCCTCTCATTTCCCTCTCATTTCTGTAGAGTATTCCATTGCAGAGTCCCAAGTAATTGATCATCACAGCTACTGATGAACATATGCTGTGCTGTTTTTAGAATTACACAAGTAGCGCTAAGTATTCTTGGGCATGTCTTTTATCGAACGTATGTACAATTCTGTTGGCTATATACCTAAGAGTGGAACTGGGGGAAGGGTCATAGGGTATGTAGCTGGTTAACTTTAATAAACACTTTTCTGAAAGTTTTCCAAAGTGGTTGTACCAATAGATGTTCTCACCCACTAATGGCATACAGGATTTTTTTTTCCACATCCTTAAAAACACTTACTACTGACTAGTTCATTTTAGCCATTTTGTGGTTTCAGTTTGCATTTGCCTGATGACTAATGATGCTGAGTGCCTTTTTGTATGTTTGAGAGCCATTTGGATAAGCTCTTCTGTGAAGTGCCTGTTCAAGTCTTTTGCCCCCTTTTCTACTGGGTTTTCTGCCTTTTCATCATAGAAAATCTTTATGTATTCTGGGCAGAATTGTCAGGTTATATACAGAGATTGCATATTTTCTTTCACTTTGTGGCTTACCCATTTACTCTCTTAACCGTACTTTTTGAGGAAAAAATTAAGTTTAGTGATCTCCAATTTATCAGGATTTTCTCATTATGATTAGCATCCTACTATCAGTATAAGAAATCTTTGATTATCACATAGATGTGAAGAGATTTTTCTTATGTCTTTTTCCTGGAATCTTTTACTGTGCCTTCTATCTTTGGATCTGCGATTCACACAGAATTGACTTTTTTGAGTATAAGGAAAGCGTCAATATTTATTTTATCCATGTGGATACTTAAGTGACCCAAGGTCTTTTTTTTTTTTTTCCCCAAGGTCTTTTTTCAAAAGGTTTTTTCCCCTACACTGCATGCTGTCCCCACATTGAAAATATGTCACCTTTGACATAAATTAGATCACGGGTTAGCAAATATGTGTGGATGTCCTTCCGGTCTTTTCTATTTCTTTAATCTGTCTATGCTTGTGCCTATAGCACGTTGTCTAGTTACAATAACTTTATAATACATCTTGTTATCTGCCAGTGTTAATCGTCTGTAAGATTGCTTGGACTATTCTTGAATTCTTGCATTTCCGTGTACATTTTAGAATCAGCTGATTAATTTCTGTAAAAAAACATAATTTTTATTGGGCTTACATTTAATCTCTTGACATCTTAATATATTGAATCTTCTAATCCACGAAACCCTACATTTATTTCTCTCTTTCAATTATGTTTTCAGTGTAGAAGCTTACATATCATTCATAATTTTATATCTATATTCATAAGGGATTCTGGTAAGTCATTTCCATCCTTGTATCACCTTGTTGGGTTTTGGAATGAGGATGGTACCGGCTTCATAAAATATGTAGAAAAGTGTCACTTTTTTCTTCTTTTTTTACTATTTCCTGGAAGAGTTTAAATGAAATTGGTTATTTTTTCCAAAAATATTTAGAGGAATTTCATAGTTTTATTGTTGTTAATTAAATGAGCTATTACATCTAAAACACTTAGGAAGTACCTGGAATTTAATACATGCTCTAAAATGCTATTCTTCTGTGCTTGATTATCCATTTTCCCCATGTAAATCACATTAACAGAATCACAGAACAGAAGGGCAGGTTTTCTACAAGGAGACCCACATAAAGAGGTAACATGCTTTAAGCCATCCTTTAGATGTCACCTTTCAACATTCATCTAATGATTCGATTGACTACTCATAATATTTTCAGAAGATATTGTATTTTTATTTCCCAACCACTTTACTCCCATAAAAGTTAGATTACTACTATACAAAAGAGAGGAGGTTTTGACGGGGCAAAGTTTTAAATGACAATACAGATCACTCCATCTCGTACTCCTGAAGAATTTTTGGTTTCTAACAGGTGTACACGGAGTTCAGGATATATCTACTTTTTTCCCTGAATAATTCCAGGCACCTTCTTCCATTCTGAGTTCTTGGGCTCTCTCTTCTCTCCTTCCAGTGGAATTTTTCAGGAGATACCTCCAAGTGGTCTCCATTTGCTAGGTCCACTCATTTCTCAACCCATATCTGGTTTCCTTTTCTACCACTCTACAGAAATGACTCATCGCCAAGACCCCCACAGGTGGCCATGCCATTAAATAAAAGTCGTTATGCTGTCCTCAACTGATGTGATCTCAGTGGTATTTAGCACTATAGACAGCACCTGTTTTCTTGAAACATGCTCTACCAACTGAATTCTCTGACAGTACATGCTTAATGCTTTTCCCTTATTTAATATTTCTATTTAGCCTTGGTTGGCTCATCTTTACAGACCTTTTTGAGTGAGGAGTCCATTTTTTGAAGCATATGGCTTCAATAATTTCTATGAATGTTGGCCCTTATGTATATCTCCTTCTAGTGCATTTCTTCTCTCAACTCCATAACCATACATTGTTACCTCTTTGAGATCCTCATTTAAAGGCTTTTCAGGTACCTCAAATTCAACATCATCTAAAACTGGGCTCCTGCTGTTCTTCTCATGGCTGTTCCTATAATTCCCTTGGCAAACACTATACCATCTTCCTGGACCCAAAGAGAACACTGAGTGCCATCTTGAACTCTGATCTCTCCTTCATCCCATAGTCAAGCAACTGAGAAGTCCCACTCATTTTTCCTCCTAACCATCTCACAATTTCACCTGTAGATTTTTTCACTGACACAATTTGAAGGTCCAGGTGACCATCAATTTATCAAGATTATTCAAATTAGCTCTTCTTTGAACATTCATTGTTGCTGGCCTACCCACTGCAGCCAGAATATCCTTCTAGAACTGGAATCTGCAAATGTCCTGCCACTTTTCAAAAGTATCTGTTTCATGCCTGGCTTTACCAAGGGAATGCAGTCTGTTTTGGTCAGGTAGATCCTAAGTGTTCCATATATGTTCATTAAATGATAAATGACAAGAAGAAAAATCAAGGGTTTTTTGTTTTGTTTTACCATGCACAAATTTATTTTCCTGTGATATGTAGGTAATGACTTTTCCAATATAAGACATCATTGAAAAGTTTATAGTTGACATGGCCAGAGCTTATAAATAATATCACACAGTATAAGCTCTGTGCTTAATACAAGAAATTACTTCCTCTGATAGACCGCACTATCTACCTGTCTCAGCCCTCTATATATATATGAAAGGGCAGAGAAGAAAAGTTGACTATGACCCAATCAATTAATCACGTATTTCCTGAGTGTCTATTAGGTGCCAGTGGAGGACAGAGGGAGTCAAAGCCTCTGGCAATGATGAGCTATAGCAGGCAAATGTCAGAAAAATATGAAAGATGTAAGAGGGCAGAATTTATTTGGACAGAAACTTTATTTGGACAGAAACAGATTGAGAAAGTATTCCTAGTGAAAAGAACAATTGGAATGAGGATTAATCTGGCATAACGTAATTGGCACCATTGCCATGTCTCTTAAGAGGTTTTGGAGGCCTTGGCTTAGGGGGTGGTGATCAGAAATGGACAAGATAGAAATGAACATGAGTAACACACAACAAGGATCTATAAGTTTATGGGTTGGGACATAGGGGGTGGGGAACATGAGGAACAAAAAAAAAGGGGATACCCAGTGTCTTCCAGCCCAGAAGATGCCAGTGTCAGTAAGGGAAATAAAGAATCTGGAAGGAGAGTATGGGTTAAAGGGTCCTGAACACACGGAGGGAGAGATAACCAAGTTTCTGACCCACTGAGGTAGAGAGGCCTATAAGACATCCAGACAGAGCTGGAAATGGGAGTGTGAGGTTTGAGAAGAGAACCAGGAGAGCTTGGCTAAAATTCAACATTCCTACTGAATTATCATTAATTATCATACTGTGAATCCACAATCCATAAATTTTATCCAAAGAGCATTCTGGAATCTGGTAGGGGTTTGATCACTTGTACAAATCTTCACATTTCCCTTACAATGAACGTTTTTAATGTTCAAAGTCGACTTAATCAATTAACAATTGTTTTCTACTTACAGTTTATTACAGGTTGATTCCGTCCTGCTCTTGGTAGCCCAGCTGCCGTCTGTGTCCTCAACTTAATGCTCAGAATTCCCACTGGGCGGCAGAGGGAATAAGTCTAACTAATGATGCCTTCTTGTTGGACAAATTATTTCATTTTGAAATTGTATAGCAAAAGAACAACAATGAAGTATCGGTTCCACTTTTAAATAAGGGGTTATTTTGCTGCTGAAAGTTTTCATTCAAATGACTGATCAGATCTCACATGTCTGTTTAAAAATGTCTGACTTAGGTCGTTACAAAATGACAGACTGTGATAAACTACATGATAGTTGGGAGTGAGACAATGAGGCATTGTTTACACAGAAGATTGAGTAACTGGTTGAACAAAAGAGGTTCTTGGCTATCTATTGTATGTACAACGAAGAGATTTACTGGAGCTTTTATAATTTCTGCAAGTCCTTTTCCAGCCAGCTTCATTAACTTGAAGCAAATCAAATCATGCAGAAATCTGGCTCAGCCAGAAAGAAACCCAGGAAGATAGAATATGAAGAAAAACAGACACGGGATGATAAGGTTTAGAATATTGTGCATTTTTCATAAACATTTTGTTTGAAGATTATTAAATTACAATGCAGAGAGAAAAAAAAATAGTAAACCTTGCTTTTAAATCAGTTTTTACCTCAACTTTTCTTTACAGTATACACACACATACATATATTATATATATAAAACACAAAGTATATGTCAACAAAATACAGTCTTTACAACTTAAATATCATTTGAACCAAAGGATATTTGTGTGCATTTTATATATGCATAAAATCGGGGTTTTTCCTTGGGGGGGTATTATGAATGGTGGGGTCTGCAGGAATCAGCTATTCTTCAAGAGGATCTTGGGGTGGCGTTTTTCTAGAAATGGGGTTCTGAGATATAGATGCATTATGTCTAGCCTATCTTGTTCAGAAACAAAAGATCGATTTGGATGGCTGAGTTAATTTTACTTTCTGCTCAGAAATTCGGGCAAATATAGTGATTATGACAATCAGGTGAAGAAGCCATAGTCATTAGTCCCTTGCTCCTCCGCCTTCATCCGTTTTCCTAAATACTCTCAGAATCCGTTCATTCATCCTCTCTCTCAAGCGCTAATGTCAACATTTTATTTTGGAAATAAGCAAAGTCAAGTCGGAAGACATGGCGTTTGTAAGGCAACCAAATACTCCCACGAAAGCTTCACTTTTTGGATGAGTGGTCCCTTCCGACCTTCCCGGGGCTTCCACTGCCCGCAAAGGACTACACCACAGGCTGGTGTCCAGCACCGGGGAGCTGACCGCCATTGTACACATGTCTTCAGTAATCATGGTGGAAGGACGCCCAAAGGTTCGGGCTACGCCTGGTAATTATTAAAAAATCTACTTCTAAGAGACATTAGTTGGGGAGATGATGGTTACTATCAGACTTGTGGACTCAGAGAAGGAAACTGACTCACATGCACAATAATCAGAAAGGAGTGTGTGAAACAGGAGTGAAAAATAACTGAATCTTAAGGAGCATCTGTTGGAGGTAGGAAAACAAGTTCAGGGTCACTCTTGCATCCAGGTGGTCCCCCAGCCCTTCTCAAAGAGGCCATTCAGACCCCTGGCCACCTTGCTTTACCTCCTATCTGAGAAGGGACCTCAGTCTTTCACGGTCCCTAGATTGTTTCCTTGGGATGGGCCAAGCTTCTAAGCAACTAGCACACCCATGCGTGTGGGTGTGAGCACGTGTGTGTGCATGGGTGCACGTGGAGAAGCAGGGAGGGCACAGGGAGGGCTCCACGCAGCACGCATTCCAGAATGACACCACGGGTACCACCTCGGAAACAGAGATAGTGTTGGTCTAATCAACCCAACAGGGAATCGGGCGCTGGTGTCCAAGGTTGGCCTGAGTCCTAGAGAGCACTGCGCTTCTTCCGAAGGGGGCTCTGGCTGCTGCAGGGTTTCAATTCTGCGTACTGCACCTGTGAAAACAAACAGACGGCCCCGGCGGTTAGGTAACCCTAGCTCACCACAGTGTGTGTTAATGGCTCCCCAAGGACAAACCGAGGCAAAGGAAGGAAGGTTCAAAGGTAATGAATCATTTTCTAAACACAGGAACACGGAGGGATTAATTGCAGGAAGGATTTGAGAAGTCATGCATCATTTCTTGAGACCAAGAATATTAAAAGCAGATTTTTCTAATGAGATACATGGCTTTCTACCTGCTCTCGGCACTGCCAGATAATTTTAGTTTCTCGTGTGCCCGTTTTCAACCACAAGGACGCTTAATAACTGCGTCTTGGGAAATGTTTCTCTTAGTATATGATACAGCAAAACTTACCAAGAAATATTCAATTAAAATTATCTCAGGTCTTGGGGAAAAAATTGTCTGCAAATTATATACATTTATGTTGCCAGGAGAGGGAGAAAAATGTTGAAATTGATACTGGCCACAGAGTTAAATAGATTTCTCTTAAAAATGAATTGCATTTACAATGTAATGGCTAAAACATCTGTGATATATCTGAGCACTCGGGGAGTCCCCAGGGGTAAGCTGTCTATTGTGTTATTTGGAAGTGTTCTTGGTGATACACGGAGGATCTTACTAGCATACTGTCTATCTTCCTCGAATGTTCTTTTGTAACGTCACTCTGTATGCGTGTCAGCTCCAGCCGGATGGCAGCTCCGAGGGCTGGTGCCTGGACGATGTAGACACAGTCCTGGTGGTGGCTGTGCTGGATGGTGATTTCCTTTCTTTGAGGACGTGGGGACAACCTCACATTGCAACTCAAGGGTTGCAACTCAATCTCACTGCCTTGCTGTGCAGGTTCTGATTGGCTGACGGCGGAATGGCTTCATTTAAAGTATAGTATTACAGAGCACATGTGCTCACTGGCTTTTAGCATTTGTGCTGAACTCCCCAAGGACACCATGCCCCATCACATATGTTGAGCTACACTTCATCAAAAGCAGATACATGCTAAAAAAGCACCCTCACCTTTGAGTGTTTGGTGAAGGTCCCCTTGGGGAGCAGGGGAGGACATACCTGTCAATTTTCAACGCAAAACAAACAGGGGCCAGGTTACTATTTTATAATCATGGAATGCAAATGTTAATGAGGAACCTCATAGTCATAGAATGCATGTAATAGCTAATTAGATCATAAAATGGAGGTTAAAGAAAAACGGCGTCATAGAGTCTATTTTCATCTCTAGAACTCAGAGGGAAGGGGAAGGAAACTGGAGGTCTTTTCAGCCCCGAGTCCCTGCCATCTGCAGAGGAGTGCTGGGAACCACTTCCGTGACAGTGGTCCAAGGCTGAAAATCGATACTTGATTTGGATTCTCTGAGATAATAAAGGGCTGTGTCTTTGATCATCATGCTGCTATTTCACACCACGGTCTCCCCATCTACTCCTTCTCTGATCTCTATTCTCCTTTAGAGAAATCATTGCCTGTCCTCCTTCCCCTGGGATTTATAGCTGCCTGATCCGCAGGGGCCTGGCTCGGGCTACTCTACAGGACTTTCTGGCATTGTTGCCTGGTTTAATCTCGGTGCATCCACAGAGACCAGATGTGGCTGGACTCAGTGACCATCACCTGTGAATAATACTTCTGATCGATCTCCAATTATTTCAGGCTGTCTCTGCCTCTATGTGTATGAAAGGGGGTGGGAGCTTTGCCCTCGGCATCCCTAAATCTTCAGAGGGGAAGGGATAGAAGGGAAGCCTAGGACGTAATTGGGGCAAACAAGAATAAAAAAGAATAATCCTCTTGTCCCCTACTTCCCCTATAATGCCTGCCATCTGGAAGAGGAGGAAAATAAGCAATCCTCCCCTAGCTTGGGATCTCCCACTCTCCCACTCACTGAGCCCATCTTATCCTCTTCAGGGAGGCAAGCGATCAAAAAACGGACAAACACTATCTCACTATACCCACGCAGTATGAGTTCCAGATCATTCTTAAGTAGCCCTTTTTTTCGGGGTAATTTTCCATAATCATCTCATGCTCCAGACAAAGGTTTTCCTGCCACCTCCCTGCAAACTAGGCCACTTTAAGGATTTTCTGATTCGTTATCTCAATTACACAAGCCCTGCTCTGTGCACCTCTGGCTCTGGGGCTGGCCAGACTTCAGTGCTGGGGTCCCCGTTGGTGGTGACCGTTCATTACGTACCTTTTGAACATCAGACGGTACCCTGGAGAGGAAGTCTAGCAGCTCATTATTGTCGATGGCATAGGGATTTCGAAGCTTCTTGGTGAATTTATTTATGCCTGGAAAATAGAAATGCAGGGAGATCTCTTTGTTTGTCTTTCTATCTACCTATCTATCTATCTTTAAAAACTCTCCTGACTGGGGGAGAGGGAGATTCACAAGTAAAAATTAGTGTAAAACAATTACTAGACCTCAAGTCACACACACACATACATGTCGCTGTCATGTGGAATCATTCACAAATGCCTTTTCTGGAAGGAAGGAGGGGTGGGGGGTGGTTTGTGGGACAGGAGCTCTGCCTTCTTCAACTGTGAAAATCCCATTACAATCCCAGCAGCAAGGTGGCAGAAACACACACTAAAACTGTGGAGCTCATTGGCTTTTTTGGACTACACTGATTAACAGCCTTCTCTGCTAGGAAAACAAACGTCCCAGATGGGAAAGGCCTTCATTAGCCCCAACAAGTCTCTGCTTGGGGGCTCTGGACCAAATCTAGCAGTGGGAGGTGGAGGACGGGAGTTGCTTTTTTGTCGTTAAAAAGAAATGGCAGAAATTTCTCTCCCCCACTCCAGCTCATTTTCACAGGTTTATCTTTTCTCCCTGCAGAACAGAACTTGACATGTTGATTGTACTTTGATGCTGCAGGAAACTGTGAAAAGTTATTATTGGAAATTATCTTACTATGGCTACTAACTTAATTTATGGACTGTGACACTGGTGCTTGGGTTTGTCTAGTCAATGGAGTCCCTGCTAATTTAGGATGGGGACAGTGGTAATTAGAGGAGGTTCAACCCTTCAGGTGTCTTTGATGGCTGTACCTTGGGTTTGCAGGCACGCCCCAGGAAAGCTCTACCTGTGGCTTCCTCTCTAGAGGGATGTACCTCTGAGCCACCATTGTATCTCCTCTTCTGTTCCCCTGAGCTGCTGGTAAGAGCTCAGGAGCCATTGTCTTTCCACCAAAGGCCAACTCTTTCTCATGCTGAGTTTTCCAAGCATAAAGACTAAGGTGGTGGGCTTCCGAAGTTTGCCACGGAGTGCTTGTTTAGCGAGGATCATATCTGAAGCCCGAGTCGATCCCAGTAATGCTGAATGACTTCTCACCTTAGATAACCCTTCCGGACTTTTCCTTCAGAGCCAAGGTAACAGTTAACTGTTTGACCGTCCCCAGCCCATAAAAGCTTTGATGTTTTTCTCCATGAAATATTATTTTGCTTTCATCTACAGATAGAATTTCCTGAGTACCATTCTACCTGACACATACCAACCTCAGTCATTTCCTTAGACAGTCACATTCACATCTGCTTTGCAAATGGGAGCCGGCCATTGTCCATGAGTAAAATGGTGGCCTGGTGGTTGGGCTGGGGAAGACTCCTTGCAAATGATCCTTTTTCTCTCAAGTCAGAGCTGCACTCTGCCTTTCTTCCCTCTACCCCCCACAGCAAGCCTCATGTTTCTAGCTAAAATCTCCCCCAGCATTCCTTTAAACTAGAATACTCTCACTGTGTTATTCTAAAGACAATTAATTGTAGCATGGGTTTTTGGCAAAAGAAAACAGACAAGGCAAAATGATGAAGGGAGACAAAGACTTATTGGGAAAAGATATATCTTCTATTGTTAATTATATATAATGTAAGCATCTGGAGTCTTTACAATGAACAGCAAGGAAGGGATAATCTCACAGCCGGTCAAAACACTGCATTCTTAGTCACTGAGAAGATTATAAACCTGCGCAGTAGCTCAAATGCACCAATAAGGGCAGAAATTGCCCACAATGCACTGAGACTGTTTGAAAAACTTCGTGAGAATCAAAATTACAAGGCGCTCCGACTGCATGCTTCAAAAGCGCACCTTATTTCTTTTTTATGTTGTCAAATGTCCGTAATTCTATAATATTATCTGTTGTATGAGACCAAGTGTTCACAGGGGCTCATGTATTCTTGGGTCCACAGTAAGGAGTAATGGGGCCAGGAGCAAGGGCTACGGAATGGGAGTAGCTGGGCCCCGGCTCTGGCGTCACCAGGCATCTGCTGTGTGGTTTCAAGAAAACCACTTGACCTTCCTGTGCCTTAGATTTCTTACATTAAAATCTGAAGAATAAAGACCTGCCCTATATAGTTTCTTAGGTGGATGGGAGAATCACATTGGACACCGTAGGCACAAGGATTCTCTAATCTGGAGTTCCAGAACAAAGAGGGGGGCTACCATCATGACTCGAGATGTCAACAAGCCAAAAAACAAAGGGATTATATTATTAGGCATGTGAGCACACACACCCAGATTTGGAAATTGTACCTTTATCAGCATGACAGACAAGCCTTTAGATGTGTTTAACCTTAATACAGATAGGCAGAGGGCCTATCTACTGTGAATCTTAATGCTTTAGCACACCCAAAGGAGTAGGATCCAAATACCAAAGGATAACATGTGGCAAAGACACTATCATTTAATGGTCCCAGATCACAGACTGAAGCGATCAGTGGAGTGGATTGAGCAATATCCAGTAAAAAAGAAAAAAAAAAAATTCTCTTGGTGATAGTTGGAAAAATTGCCTGACTGCTTGGCACATATGGCCACAGGTGAATAAAACCACTTGAAACAGAATTATAACACTATTTTTCAAATACTTGTATGAGTGCCTAGCATGCAGCCCTGACTCAGTACATTGGTGGGAGTGTTGAGATGGGGTGGAGGGTCCTTGCTTGCTCATGTATCAAACAGTAAGTGCCTCCCACATAAAAGACACTGTGTTATCAAATGGAGATGCGAAGTTTAATAAGTCATGGGTCTTCTTTTCAAGAAGTTCAAAATCTAGATCCGGGAGTTCTTATGTACTTTGGAATGACAGAAGTACCCCAGATCAGAAGCATCTATGGTGAAGAACAGAATGAAAATATGGGAAACCTCTCAAAAGGGGCAGAAAACCCACATGGGATCCAATCCTAAGAAGTGCCTTGCCCTCTAGAAATACACCAAAATGGTGATCAAAATTCAGTAGATACTGTTTCCTTCAGAAAATGTCAAATATCCCTCTTAAGCCACTTTTCATGCCATTTTCGAAATCTACACTCCCACACAAGAGAGGTGGGGGGGGTGGGCTCAAAAGAAATGCCATCCCTGTAAATCGCAGGTATGAAATATGCAGACACATGAAATATTTGTCAGGTACTGGTTAAAGATCTACTACCTATATGTAACTTCCCTGGGAATTACAAGCTGAAGAGGAAAGAAAAATGCCTCACCCTTCAAAACCTTACAACGAAGTTGATGAGTCAAGGAATATTTCTTATGGCCACTACGAAATCAGGCTGCTTTTCAGGGGCTTATGTTAAATAATCCTGGTACTTAGTAAGTATTTCTACAAAAATATTATTTGGAGGAATAGGATCTGGAAATATAGAACATATGGTTAAGTAATGTTGTTTCAAAGGGTTAAAAGAGGTGGACAAAAGGGGAAAAAAATTTAGGATCTTAACTCACCACTTTAAGGACTCAAAGAAAATGATTAAGTAACTCAGAATAGAAATGATTTTCTGGTAAAAGGAACCATAGAAATGGAAGACATAAGAAGTCTTCTACAGGAGAGAATCTCTACCAAGAATTCAGTCATATAGGAGACGTGCAAAGGAATGTCCTGGGTCCATGTAGCTAATAACAAATTCATCTTGGAAAGGAAGTCCTAATAGAATTGCTGAGTACATTCCAGGATGGCATGGCAGGTTTTACTCAGTGAGGCAACAGAGCATATTCTTATTGTCAAGGCTTTTGACTACAATATATATGATGAGCTCATCAATAAACTATAACCCCCTGCCCAGAACATACAACTAAAGAACCAGACACAGAAGACAAAGCTCAAAGGGTTATGGTCAGCTCAGGAGAATATAATAAACTCCATGCTATTTAATAATTTCATTCATAAGCGGAACAATAAATAGAGCAATATCTCATTAATGAGATGCAAAAAGTTGTTGTTGGAAAGCTGCCAAGATCTTGGAGGATAAGATCAAAAGTCAAAGCAATTTGGGATAAACAGAAAGAGGGACTGGAATTCCAACACTGATGATCAAAGGAGGAAATAGAGTATAGACCCTTTTGTCGAGGGAAAGATGCAGAAAAGCAAGTCATGTATGTACCAGAATGATAAGATCCTAAGAATGTGTTTGACAAGCTGACCATGCAACCGACTTATGCCAGCTTAAAAATGAACAAAATATTGGCCAAATGATTATAGTAATTTTGAATCATTTTCTGGTTAGGGTCAGACAACAGCTTTAAAATCTGTTTTTTAAATGTGACCAGTAAATGGATTTGCAAACTAATTCTTAATGAAAAACAATTAAGAAAGACTGAGGTTATTCAGTCTATATAGATAACATTTAGTACATATAAGGCATTCAAGGAAATACTTTTATAAAATGTTTCTTCTTCTTTTTTTAAACATTTGTGTGTGCGTTTTTTAAAAGATTTTATTTATTTATTTGACAGAGAGAGAGAGCACAAGCAGGCAGAGAGGCAGGCAGAGGGAGGGGGAGAGAGAGAGAGAGAGAGAGAGAGAGAGAGAGAGGGAAGCAGGCTCCCCACTGAGCAGAGAGCCCGATGCGGGGCTCGATCCCAAAACCCTGAGATCATAACCTGAGCTGAAGGCAGAGGCTTAACCTACTAAGCCACCCAGGCACCCCATAAAATGTTTCTTCTTGATCAATGGACCCCGAAGAGCTTCATGTTCTCTTAGAGTCTACAGATCAAGGCTAGCATTGTTGCAGAATAGAGAAACTAACTATGGATAGAAGTAAGTATGTAAGTAAGAAACTAAGTATGGATAAGAGACTTTTGCCAAGAGTAAGGGTCATCAAGAGTATCTTTTTCTTTTAATTCTTTTAATTCTTTCAAATTAGAATATCTTTTTCTTTTCTCAGGCTCTCTCTCTTACTATAAAAGAGAGATACTTATTTATATGGGATTTTCACTTCCTGGATGAAACAGAACCAGTGCCTTATGCTCTTTCAAAATCATTCTACTTCTTAAGTTTTACGAATTACTCAATTTTTTTTTATGACTTTTCCCAATTCACAATGTCTACACTTGGCTTTTCTCATCAGCAGGATTCTACTCCTGTGGGTTCTCTCTGAAAAGGTCTACATTTAATGGTTTTTGAAAGGTTGTACCTTGTTTCTGACATTTGCAAGCTCTCAGCTTTTACTTAAAGATGAATGTATCTTAATGCAATCACTTGTACGTGGTAACTTCTCTGAACCCCTTACCATCTGAGGGTCCCTAGAAGTATGGCTACGGTTGAGAATTCAGCAATAGTCACAGGAGCCAAGGAATGGAAAACTATGACTGGCAGACTCTTAGGGAAAAGAGTTGACTGCTTCTCCAGCAATTAATTCACTACAATGCACGCTCCTTCTATCAACCCAGAAGCCCACCCAACAGCAGACACAAATATTCACAAAGCTGCTGGTCTTTCGTCCAAATGCTAACTTGAGTAGTAAATCAAGTCATGCCATTTATTTCGAGTTTGTGATTTTTGTTACTACTTTTTTTTTTTTTTTAAGCAGCTAAACTTTATATAGGCACATCATTTACCCTGCTAAATTATGGCTTCCTCTTCTTTTAGGCATTGGGTAGGGAGTAACCACCTCCCTTCCTCTCTACCGCTTCTGGATTGAAGTATGGGGTTAGATTACTTTTCCTCCAGGAGAGATGGAATGTCAGAAGCACCCTGGCAGGGGCCAGATCCACTTTTACGTAATATAAAGGGCGAGATGCAGGTGTTTGCTCACTGTTTGAATAACAGGGTTGCCTGAAAGTTACCGGGCCACCGCAATATATTATTCGAGACTATTTATGACTACGAAAGCCCAAAGGGAAATCTCATGCACAATCACATTTTTATTTGATTGCAATTATACAAGAGAACTATAAATATCTCTGCTGATCGTTTGGGCGACTGGCCTTTTCAGGGAGGTCCTGGAAGTTTTTGTTCCCAAAATTCCTTCCTTAATCTCATGTTTAATTGCTAACAAGAGCACATTTAAAGTTTATGGTCCCACTCGACAAATGAGTCATGGGTTCTTACCTGAAATTGACCGCAAGCGAAAGGACCATGCAAGACTTACCCCAGATTAAAACGATGTAGCGGAGTGGAATAAAATACAAAATGATGGTGGCCACTGCCAGGATCAGACAGGCCAGGAATGAGAGGAACGGGACCGTCCAGTTAAACGTGCTGCAGACAAAGCACATCACTGTCACTTTCTCTGATGCTCTAAAGCGGCTACATAGTCATCTTGCCATGTTTATTTCTTAGTTACACAAATGAGAAAGGTCTACTGGAGAAATCTCTCTAAAACCTGGAGAGGAAGGTCTGCCAAGCTGGGGATGGCAAAAACATCACTGAGGTCCTGAGGGGAAGCCAACCAAGACCAACCTCCAGCCAACATGTCAGAGTCCTCTGCCCTCCTGGAGCCGACAGTCTTTAAGGGAAGACTCGGCTCCCGCCAGCAATGAAGGTCATGATGGCTCCGTGCATGGAGATCTTCAAAACGAGAGATCAGTGAGGTCACATCAAAGTAACAATTCTCTCAGTGAAGACACGGTTGCCAGTAAATATTTAGAAAAAAGGGAGGATATTATTAAGGGTGTCCTGGTGCTTTTGGTTTGCTTTGTTTTCTTTTTTTTTCTTTTTGAGAGAGAGAGGACACAAGTTGGGGGGAGGCGGACGAGCAGAAGGAGAGGGAGAGAATCTCAAGCAAGCTCCACGCTCAGCACAGAGCCCCACGCAGGACTCGATCTCATGACCCTGAGATCATGACCTGAGCCAAAATCAAGAGTCTGACACTAAACTGACTGAGCCACCCAGGCACCCACCCCAACTTTTGTGTTTTTTTTAATTACTTATTTTTAGAATTTTTAGACTCGTTGGCTCTAGAAGGTTACCAGGGAAACAGGCTTGAGGTATGTAATTATAAACCCTTATGCCCCCAATCCAGAGGGAACACAGCTTATGTGACCACACATTATTTTCACGGGGCCCCTGGCTCCTTCAGCATATCCATTGCCGCCTCTGACTTGTGTGCAAATGGATATCTAGAACACGGGATGCAGAACTGAACAAACAGTGGAAATCCTTGCACGATCCTAGAAGATGATCTGGAAATCCCACGTCCTGCGGAGAGCCCGTGAGAGCCTAGGGTCCTTCTTTTTCCTGGTCTTCAGCTTCGCTTACATGGTGTAGCTTCACTGACATTGACCCTTCAGCCTTGTGCTAGGAATACAAAGAGATTTGTCTCTTTGTTTTTGTTTTCTGGTGGGGTGCGTGTGTGTGTGTGTGTGTACATGCAGTGGGGGACTAAACATATAAAAGCTGTTGGGCACTTAATATGTGCCATTGTGCTAGTATTTTTTACATCATAATTGTGATGGTCATCATAATTCTTCTAAGTAAAGATTATCCCCATTTTACACATGAGCAAATTGAGGCCGAGAGAGATTTTCGTCTTGTTTTGTAAATAACCACAATTCCATGAAGAGTCTAAGAAAAACCCAGTCACCTCACCCTCTTGTAATAGACTATTATCAGTGTTTTTAATCTTTACCCACAGAGAGGTATGTGTGTTTTTAATTTCTCAGTTTTTAAAATTACAAGCAAATTTAAACACTTTTAATATGCATGTAATTTGTTTCTCAAGTGATTCTAGTTTGTTTCTTTGTGAGGTGCCACTGTTTGGGAAAGTGCTTAAGAAAATGGAATTTTAAGCAAACTGACATTGGATTGAGTTCAGGCTCCATCTCTAATTAGCTACAGGAAAGTGATTTAATCGATCTGCACCAACATTTCTGCTCTGCAAAATGTGTATAATAATAGTAATATCTCTATCATAGAGTTCTGCCAGAATTAAACAAGAACTTGCAAGTAAGATAACTAGCACATTCTGTTTTTAGCACATTGTAAAAACTCGGAAAATGGAAAGCAGTTACGATTTGCCTATTGTGCCTTGAGCTGTTTTTGCTTGACTTTTTCCTCAGTGATTTAAAATATCTCTTTGGATACTAAAGAAATCAATCCTTTGTCATATTTGTTACAGTGCTTTCCCAAATGTGTTACTTTCTTGTCTTTTTTGTGTGGTTTATACATTTTTAAATATAAAATTATGTATTTTACATGACCAAATTTATCAATGTTTTCCCTGGCTGATTTCTGGATTTGGTAGCACTTATGGAAGATTTCCCCAGTCCAGCACCTTGACGTCAACAAAATGAATAATTGATATTTTCCCCACTCCTTCCTCATGCCTTTTTCTATGCTATTCTAAATTTATACATAAACATTGGTCCATTTCTGACTCCTAGCTTCCACAGTACAACTTCTAGCTGAACTTTTTGGAGGGCGATTTCACATTTGGAGACATGTTATATGGACTTCCTAATGATCCAAATCATGCCATGGCAGGAAGTTTAACCTACAGATCTCCTTGCACAAGGATGCTGGGGCAGTGCATGAACGGCACAGTAATGGTTGCTAGTTGTTAAAAAAGTTAATAGCTTCAGTATCATTAATAGCACAAAATCTAAATAAAGGGAAGAATCTAAGTAGATTTCTACGTGGCAATATTTTACAGATTTTTGTTTTGTTCAATTCAGCATTTATTAAGAATCTACTATATGCACACAGATTTAAGATAACCTTTATTCTTTTTCTTAGCATAAAGTTGCAGCTGCATCGATCTTTAGAAAACAGTGAGATCATAAAAAGGATACCCACACAAATACCCCTTTCCCCCAAAAGAGAGGCTCAAACCTAGATACGGTGAAAAAATAAATTGCATAAAAAATGGGTATGTGTGTATATATATGCATATACATATAGGCACTTATTAATAAATTTACAGATTCACAAATACCACATATATAGTTTTTATACTGAAAAGGAACCTCTGATGGATATACTCCAAGTTGTTAATGATAGTTCAATATGACAAAAAGAAGGGGAAGAAAAGAAAGTTCAGAGAATAAAGGGGGCATGCTGATTGATTAGTTTGATAATGGATGTATAACATACTTATAATAAAAATAAAAACAAAATATGAAATCAATTACAATTAAATAAGTAAAAAACAAACATGAACCTTTATGCCCTAATTTTTTCATTTTTTTGTTTTTTGAAAGCAGAGCCATAGTAGTAGATCCTGGATACAAATCAATAGATAGATACCATAGATTAAGAAGGTTCCTGAGTGGGAAGACAATACAAGTTAACAATTTATATTAGGCTGTGCTGAGTCATGCTGTAAACTCTAGGGTAACAACTAAAAGAAGAGCAATAGAATCCTTACATTCTGAGCAAATAGATAAAAAACAGATGAGAATAAAAAAACACTCATAACAAGGACAAAAAAACAATGACATCCACAAATTTAAAATCTAAATATATTAGTAACCACATTTAATTTGAATGGACTACATGGTACAACTAAAAGTGATTGTCTTTAGACAATCTTTTCTTTGGAAAGAGATCTAAAACATAAACAGATAGGTTGAAAGAAAATAATAGGAAATTATATATTATGAGGAATCCAACAAGCAGGAGATGGTATAGCCATATTATTACTAGTTAAGATATTAAGGTAAAATTTCATTTATTGCTTAGATATAAATAGGTCACCTAAAAGTAATGATCCAATTCAGTAGGAAAGTATCGCAATTTTAATATGTATGACCCAGAAGCACCTAGGTGACTCAGTCAGTTAAGCATTTAACTCTTGATTTTGGCTCAGGTCATGATATCAGGGTTGTAAGATTGAGCCCCATGTTGGGCTCTGCGCTCAGCAAGGAGTCTGCTTGAGATTCTCTCTGTTCCTCCCCCTTGCTCACTCACTCTCCTTAAATAAATAAATAAAATCTTTAAAATAAAATGTACAACCCAAATAATACAGCTTTTGAATACAGAAGGCAAAAACGAGCCAAGCTATAAGGAGATACAGATAAATTCACGGTGGGACGTTTTAACACACATCTTTAACCAATTGATACAAGAAGTCAACAAAAAATAAAAATCAGTATAAATACAAAAGACTGAACACAATCAACAAAATTAATCAATGCATATGTGTGTATATATATATGTGTGTGTGTGTGTGTGTGTGTGTGTATACACACACACACACACACACTCAATAACTTTTCCAAGTTCACATGAAGAGTTTACAGAAGTAGGCCATTTTCTTGATCAGTATTTTCTGACCATAAAGCAATTAAGTTAGAAATCAGAAACAAAAAGATAACCAGAAAATCTCCACATACTTGGAAATTAAGCAATATATTTCTTCACCATGGAAGCAATAAAAATAGAAAATTGGAAAAAAAGTTTTTACTAAACTTGAATGATAATAAAAATATCAACACCAAAATGTCTGGCCTGGAGCTAAAGTTATGCTTATAGGAACCTGTAGAGCTTTAAATACTCTTAAATGTTTGGAAAATAGAATGATTGAAAGTAAGTAATCCAGTGATCTATCTTTAGTTAGGAAAAAAATGCTAAATTAATCCCAAGGGAAGTAAAAGGAAGAAAGGAATAAAAAAGAGTATTAGTAATTAATGAAAAAGAAAACAGGTAGCAGGAAGATTAACAAAGGCCAATAACAGTTCTTTCTGAAGACTATCATAATTCATAAATCCGATCAAGAAAGAAAGGAAAACACAATTAACATCAAGCATAGAGTTGCCTGTAAGCTCAGTCCGTTAAGCAGTGACTCTTGATTTTGGCTTAGGTCATGATTTCAGGGTTGTGAGATCAAGCCCCATGTTGGGTTCCATGCTAGGCATGGAGTCTGCTTAAGAATTTTTCTCTCAATCTCCTGCTACCCACCTCCCCCTTTAAAAAAGTATCAAGCATAAAAAAGTGGACAATGCTACAGATCCTAGTGACATTAAAGGTAGGATTTTATTAAATAAAAGGGGATTTTATTAACAACTTTATATCAAAAAGTCGAGAATTTAAGTGAAATGGACGAACCCAAGAAAAGGACAGCTTACAGATGTGAGAAGAAACAGAATGGCTGAACACATCTATATAATTTACAAAAATGGAATATTCAACTAAAACCCTTCCTAAAAGAAAACTTTGGGCCCAGATGCTTCACCAGCAAATTCTATTGAATCTTAAAAGAAGTAATGGCATCAGGCGTGGGTGCCTGGGTGGCTCAGTGGGTTAAAGCCTCTGCTTTGGCTCAGGTCATGGTCCCAGGGTCCTGGGATGGAGCCCCACATGGGGCTTTCTGTTTGGTGGGGAGCCTGCTTCTCTCCCTCCCTCTCTGCCTGTCTCTCTGCCTACTTGTGATCTCTCTGTGTTGAATAAATAAGTAAAATCTTTTAAAAAAAGACACCAGGCTTATGCAAACTCTTCCAAATAACGATAAAGAGAGAACACTCCCACATGTTGAGTGAGCCTAGAATAATCTCTCCATAAGGAATTTAAGAACAGAAAATTACAGCTCAAATCTCATTAATGATTATAGCTGCAAAAATCCTAACAAAGTAATAGTAAATAAAATACAGCAATATACGAAGAGAGTGTATATAGCATGGCAAAATTGGGTTTATTCCATAAATGGAAGACTGGCTTAACATTTAGAAACCAAAACAATAATAGACCACGTTAGCAAAAATAAAGGAAAAAAATTATCAGCGACACCTGGGTGGCTCAGTTGGTTAAGCGGCTGCCTTCAGCTCAGTTCATGATCCCAGCATCCTGGGATCGAGTCCTGCATCGGGCTCCTTGCTCAGCAGGGAGCCTGCTTCTCCCTCTGCCTCTGCTGCCCCTCTGCCTGCCTGCACTCTCTCTCTCTGACAAATAAATAAATAAATAAAATCTTTTAAAAAAAATTATCATGCGAATGAATGTAGGAAAAAGTTTGACAAAACTCACATTCACAATAAAAACTCTTAGTAAATTAAAAATAAAAGGGAACTTCTTTAATCTGTAAAGCATCTTTACAAATACCTAAAGCAAATATTCTTCTTAGAGTAAAATTTTGAAAGTTTTTTTCTCTAATATCATACAGGAGAAAAGAATGTTCACCAACACCAATTCTGTTCAACATGGTACTAGAGCTAGTAGCTGGTACTATAGAAACATAGAAAAATGTGTAAGGATTGGAAAATAAGGAAGAAAAAATTATCCCAGATAATATGTCTATGCAATAGAAAATTCATAATAATAGTCTTCAGATAAAAATCAAGATAACTAAGTTTACCAAAGTTTATAGATACAAAGCCAATGTAGGAAAATTAATTTCACTTCTATATCCTAGTAATAAATAGAGAATGAAATCTGAAAAAAAATTATCATGAAACTAATCAAGTACTTGGGAATATATCTCACAAAAATGTGTGAAACTTCTATACATAAAGCCCTAAAATAATATTGACATAAATTCAAAATGACCTAAATAGACATAAGACTTTATGAGAAGACTTAAAATTTTATCAAGATGTCAATTATTTTCCAATTAATGCAACCCTTTTAAAGATCTCAGTGGTTGTTTGTGTGTCCAAGTGTGTGATGTGTCATGTGTATTAGTGTTGGGTGTTTCATTTCTAATGAAGATGTGTATCAGATACTCTGACAAACACCCTGTCAGATCGCTCTCCCAACAGCCAAATCAGTTAACTCCTGCATTTTCCCTTCAGCAACCCACAATTCTAGCAGAAAATGTTTAAAAGTTTTTTTAGGGGTGCCTGGGTGGCTCAGTCATTAAGCACCCGCCTTTGGCTCAGGTCATGATCCTGGGGCCCTGGGATTGAGCCCTGCATCAGGCTCCCTGCTCAGGGGGAAGCCTACTTCTCCCTCTCCCACTCCCCTTGCTTGTGTTCCTGCTCTGTCTTTTGTCAAATAAATAAATAAAATCTTCCAAAAATAAAAAATAAAATTTTTTTTTAAAAAAGGGAGACGTTTGCTTCTTAATTTTGTTTTTTTAATTTAAGACATGGAAAAAGAACGTCAAGGCAGTTTGCCAAAAATAATATTCATAATAGTCAATATTCTTAAGTGAATAATACATGCCATCCACTAGTCTGAGCTCTTTATATGCACTAATTCATCTAATTCTTCCAAAAATGTTATGAAGTAGGAATCATTATTACTCCCATTCTACAAATGAGGACTCTGAGTCTTAAAAGTTAAGTAACTGGCATTAAATCACTTGGGCTCAGTACAAGTGACAGAATTGGGATCTGAATTCAGAAAGTCCGCTCCAGAGC
This sequence comes from Enhydra lutris kenyoni, assembly GCF_002288905.1. Taxonomy (NCBI): domain Eukaryota; kingdom Metazoa; phylum Chordata; class Mammalia; order Carnivora; family Mustelidae; genus Enhydra; species Enhydra lutris. Next base: position 10,424,227 of record NW_019154113.1, read on the forward strand.
CCACTCTCACTGCCGTTCTATAGTAGGCACTTTCGAAACTGTAAAAAGGTACATTTTTCTCACTTAATTTAATGTTCCTGTTTATACAGAGTACTTAGTTCAAAGACATTTTACTATAAATCCTCTAACACTCAAGAACTTACTAGACCTTCTCTCCATTAACATAGAGTATCTTGTGCTGGTTTTCACAGAACACCCAAAGTTAAAAAAGCAAAACAAAACAAAACAAAAACCCTTTCCATCTGAAAATCAAATACTTCATTGAACAGTTCCACAACTTCCCTAATTTCCCCAACTTGAGAGCTCCCTAAATTCCTAAGAAAGGAATCCCTGACTTGGACAGTAATGAGACAAATGAGTCAAACCTTTCAATTAGTGAAAAAAGAAAAAAATTCAATGAATCCCCTTCCTTCCTTCAACCATCCAGGCTTAGCAACATGTCCTAAGAATATCATTTTCAAAGGTCCAAAGCCCTAAAGAAAAATGAGTGTGTCCACATCCGGTAGAGGGGGTAACAGCTCCATCCTGTAGTTCCTCCCCCAAATGGGTGTCCCACTAGTTGACCCTTATGTCCATGGAATCTTGATTTTCCTCACTTCCCAGGCTAGGACAAATGAGGTCTTCTGACTCTTCTACCCATGGAGACAGAAATGACTGATCATATAATCTTACAGATTATTCTTTTGTTATGGATCCCACAAGATGCTTTCATTCACGAGGCATGGTTTTTACTCTAGCTTGTGAACCTTCTCCTCTACCTTCTGTCTGGCCAACTTTTTGGTCTTTCTGCCTTCATTCTTCATTCTTTGTTCCTTTCAACAAACAGAAGATCAATTGCTCTACCACTCCCCCACGTCTTCACGGCGATCCAAGCTACGCTTAACCTCCTTCCTCCTTCCTCATCTTTAGTGCCTAGTCCTTCTCAGCATCACTTCCCATCTAGAGAAGTTCTCCTTCTGATGAATGTACCTTCCAAACCGGACTCTGGAATATCTACAGGGATGACTTTCCTGTCCTAGGTTTCTCATTCTCCTGTGCAGAGATTTCCTTAACCACTCAAATATACACGTGTTGAAGGCAACACTCCATAATGAGAAGACATAAAATATAGCCATCTAGCCTGCTGTTTGAGATAATATAAGGTGAACCATGTTCAGTAAATATTTTAGCCTGTTACAGATATACATTTGAAATTTGTATAATATTAGAGAAGGTAATTAGAGAAAGTAGAGAAGAGTAGAAAAAGAAAATATAGTTTGTGCCATGTAGATGCAATACGATTGGAGTCTTCCGGGTCAGTAACTGGAAAGCCCTGCTCTGAGTATTATGCAAGCTTTACTTATTTACCAGTTGCCAGAAGTTGGGTAAAAGTTTTCGTGGTCCTTCGACACTGAATTACAATGGAATTCCAACAGAGTTACACATGCCATCCCACTTGAATGCCCAGAAGGAACTTTAAGGTCACTGTGGTAATGAATGGCCCAAGAATTAATAGGAGTGGAGACTTATGAGCTTTCCTTCCTGTGCTGCAGCTGGGCAGAACAGTACTCTGTTCATGGCTGAAAATACGTCTTAGACATGGCCACCACAGCTGTGCCGGGCACAGCTGCCCCTCAGACACACTGCAGAGATGGGGGCCTGTTTAAATCACCCTGCCTTCTTCTCTCATCAGACACATTTTCTTGACCATTATCAATTGCACAACAGCCACATTTGTCTATTCGAGACCTTCAAGCGTGGAGAAGGTTTTACTAAACGCCATGGCCTTCCTTCCTCCGTCTTGCCCCTGCTCCACATCCTTTTATCCTTCTTGCTGCCACAATGTCCCTCATCCAGTTTTTTTCATTGACTTTTTCCACCCACTCAGGACCCTGTATGAGCTTCAAGCATGAGCACTACCATATGGTATCACACAGACATATTAAACCCCATGCACCTCCCTGGATCTAGCATAGTCTTGGGCTTTGGAAGCCTTTGCACAGTCTCCCACCAACTGAAGTCTCCATTCATTAACTCTTTGCTCAGCTATCTCTTCCTGTTATCAGACTTACTGACAAGATGCCCCTTCTTCAGAAATGCCCCCTGTCTGTCTTTCTCTCTCCTACATCCCTTTCTAGGCTGGTCAGGCCTTCCCTGCCACCCCGTCTTATCTCTACCTCTCATCAATGCAACTGAATTCTAGTTATTACTGTTCTCCCTCACTACAAAATCTATCCCTGCAGGAAAATGGCATTGTAGGGCAATAGCGAGGGCAGGTTCAAATCTAAGCTTCTTTGCTTAGTAGTTCTGAGGGTTAATCACTCTGTGATTCCATTTTCTCATCTGTAAAATGGATACACTAAAAATCCTTAATCCAGAGGTCAGTTGGAATCTTTTAATCCGATTCCTGCCAGCAACTTCTTAAAGAAATTATTATGCGTTCAGGGTTTACAATAGTGTCTGGCTAGCGCATGACATGAGCTGACGTTGCTATTATCATGGTTTTATGGAATATTTCTCATTCTTAGACCGAGTCAGTGCCTGACACTCAGGACTGAGAGTTAATGAGTGAATGAAGGGAGAAGTAAAATGCCCTCCTCATCATCTATTTCCTCTTGTCACTTATGTTTCTGTTAAACAATTTTGAGGATAACTTCAAAAATCATTGGTCAATTTATATGACATCTAGATGGGCATCAATATGTGTAAGCCAAAACTCTCCTTCTCTTTAATTTCTTCTAAGACATGGATAATGGGAACAGCAACATGTAAACTCAGTAAAGCCAAATTTAAGATGATTTATAACTTACTTTATAAACAAAACAAACATGTTTATTATGCCAACAAATGGCCATGCAAGAGAAACTGGATTTGATAAGGAACCGAGAAAGATCAGCGTCCACACAAAGTTCCATATTAGCTATTTATATTTCCTGAAATTTGTTATAACTTACCGATTTCCCTCCTCTCTTTTATATATCCTCTCGATATATAAAACTTTCCCTTGGCTTTTAGCACTAACATTAATCTCTTCTTTATCCATGCAATTTTTTTTTATGATTTATTTATTTATTTTAGAGAGAGAGAGAGAGAGAAAATGAGTGGGAGGGGCAGAGGGAGAGGGAGAGAGAATCTCAAGCAGACTCTGCACTGACCGTGGAGCTCAACACGAGGCTTGATCTCATGACCCCGAGATCATGACCTGAGCTGAAACCAAGAGTCAGACACTTAACCAAATGCACCACTCAGGCACCCCTACCCATGCATATTATCTTCTCTTCTTACAGAAACTATACTGGACAATAAAATAAGAAAAAAAAAAAGCTATCAATGAATCTTCAGAAAGTAGATAGTTGATATAGTTCTGGATTTGAAGAAATAAGTTTAAAGTTAAAAGAAAAAAATGTTTCAATTGCTTTGTTCATTGGTACCAAATGAAGACTGAGTTAAACAGAGTTCATGATGTCTGAAACAAAATAAACATAGAAACAGTCTTTCTCAACCAAGACTCCATTGGAGATTTAGTCCTTGTGACCTAAGGTAGGAAGTGGCAAGCCATGGGTTGGGTTTAAGTCGACTCTAGCTTGCCACCTGTTTTTGTAAATAAAGTTTTGTTAGAACACATATCACAGCCATTCGTTTAGGTATCAATGATGCCCGTTTTCATGCTTAACAGAGTTGAGTAGTTGTGGTCCACAAAGATGAAAATATTTACTCACTGCCTTTCATAAAGAAAGTCAGTTGACCCCTGTCCTAAGTCATGAATTAACTTCCCATCTTTGTATCCATGATGCTACTTGCTATGTATGGCTCTTTGGTAAGTTGAGGAAAAAAAGCATTTATTGTGTTCCATGTTTCAGTTGAAAAAGGAAGTTTCAGAGCATATTTGTCTCCCTTTTTATTTCTGAATATGATACTCTATTTTTTTTTAATCTATAATTTATCACCAAAATGAGGATACTTTTGAGAGTGAAATAATTATGCTGGGGCAATTGGTGTGAATTGGCCATATGGTCAACCAGGTTCCAAGGCACTACCCAACTGTGAAGCTGACAAACCCAAAGAACAAACCAACACATACAAATACGGTTGCTCCAATACTGTAGCTTTTGTTTCTTTTGTTTTTGCATTTACTGATCCCTGCCCTCCCCATCCTCTTACCCCCACTGTCCTAATACACAGCAGCTCTACTTCAAACACAACACAAATGTAGAACTTACTTTTTAATTCTTTCTCCAAACGAAGCTACTTCCTCCAAGATGTTTTGAACAGTTGAAACAATATCCTGTACCATATAGATTCTCTCAATTAAGCCCTTTTTCTCGGATTCCTAGGAAACATAAAAGCAAGATTTAGCTCAGTCACTTCATTTTTATTATCCTGCTGTAGAAAATACTATACCATGTTAAAATAACATGGTTATGATGAAAAGAGTGACTCCAAGAGATGAATCACATGTTTCACAACTTAAAATATTTATTGACTCCAAAGAACAGTTACCCACTCATTCAGAGGCAACCATTCACATTATGTCTCAGTCACTACTTCAGTGTGTAGAAATTCCCATAGAACCAAGAGCTTCATTTCTCTGTGGAAGCTACTGCTTCTGTCAGAGGACTTGGCAACCTCCTCCATTTGGCTGACCCTGATTTCCGGTCTGGCTTCACAGGGTTATCTGCCGGCTCACCTTACCCTATTCCCTCACAGTCCTTCAGATATGTTTCCAATATGTGACAACACAGTATGGTGCAAATCCAGGTGACAGGTCTCCTAGTACTGTGGCTTCTTTGTCAAACTCTGCTGCATTTTTAGTCATGTTTTGAACACACTGCAAGTCTGACAAACATTTCAGTCATCCTTTGGCAACCACCTCAGAAACAGAGTAGGCACCTGGAGGCAGACTACAAAGTCACTGCTGGAGACTGCATCTTACACGGGTTCTCCCATGGAGGATTCCCAATGACTGACTGGCTTTTCCTTCACAGAAGTAGAAGCAAATACATGTTCATCTTCCTCAGTCTCCAGTTCTTCATGTGAACCAGAATTTAGCCTCCTAAGACCATTGTCCGTATCTTGCTTATAGAAAACCTCAAGTGTGTTTTACCATGTTATGCAGCTAATGCTTACAAAAAGAATTCATAAATTATCCAAATGTTGGAGAAAAGATGATTCTCTAAAGTGGTATTTTTACACAAATTCTTATATTCTTATAATCTAGGTCCCGGGGAACTCTACTGGAACTGGGATTTAGCTAGTATTCCTCTCAGCTCTTGTCTATCTAGGTCATTGTAGCCACTACATATACTATATAATACCCAAAACCTCAAATTTTTCTCTATCTAGAATTTTACTTGAATTAGAATTATCCTAACTTATGGAGCAAAACCTTCTAAATTTATGACAGCATTTTAAGAATAACCTTCTATACAGCAAAAGAAAAGACTTCACTCTCCTTGTGCATTCTCTGTTCCATCAAAATGGACACAACTTGTGTGGGAAGGAGAATCCACCACCTGGTTAGTGATTATGGCTAAAATTTCACATAAAATTATGGCAGAAATTTCACAAAAGCACAGACTTCCCTTCTCCCACCTGTCCCTGTTTATGAAGCTACGTGGCAGAAACAGATCACAGGGAGGGCAGAGGTTAGAATGTACTACTGCTAGACCCTCTTTAGTAAAGAGTGCTGGGGTGATTTGAAGAACCTCTTACCATCTGGGCTGAACTACTTAATCCAAGCAATCTGTATAGAAGAAAGTAGGTTCATTGTGTCCTCTTGTTAAATCAAACTAGCATGACATTTGTGTTTTCACCCCAATTTAAAATTTCTTATTTCCTTTACTAATTCTTCAAGCAGCTTGCATTAAAAATTAGGTATGCCACCGAAGCAACCTAATTCATGCTCAGCCACATCTATTAATGGGCACAATGGTGAAAACCCATCTCTGTCTGCTACATAAGTATTCATGTTTATAAAGGAGGATTTGAAAGCACTAGGGAATTTGACCCAAAGGGCAAAAGTAGCTTCCTCTTTTCAGTAGCATAGACTTCAGGTCAAAACAATTTCTTGGAAAATGACTCAAATTTCCATGTGGCTCAAGTTCATAAAAACATCCTAGTTCCATTGACTCTGTGTGTGTGTGTGTGTGTGTGTGTGTGCGCGCGCGTGTGTGTGTGTTCTCCCCCACCCCAAAAAAACACCCAAATGCCAAGGTTCTGGTTGTGAAGGAAGTATAAGTTAGTATACCAAAATAATAAATGATTGTCTCCATGTCCTTTTCCTTTTTAATGAATTTGGTATTTTAGTTTGCATATTTAATACCCAAAGACAAGGCTAAGAGTCTTACCGTATCTAGGCTAACAGGATAAAAACTTATCAACCAAATCTCTACACTTTCAAGAGTAAAAGTAATCAGAATTATATAATTTTTGAAATACTTATCAACTATCAATTTGATTTTATATTTGGTGAATCCACATAATTATTTCATTTTATTTTTATAAACACATTACTTCAAATTTTTATAAAGCATACTTTATATATATTAAAATGGAACTTATTTATGTTATTTGGACATTTCTAAATGATACATAAAGAATGATTATTTGTGCTACAGATTCACATATTTAACTGGTTTCCTAGTTATATACGTTTATAATCCCAGGTCAGGGCACTTTTCAAAAGAATGTACCTTTTGGGACGCCTGGGTGGCTCAGTTGGTTAAGCAGCTGCCTTCGGCTCAGGTCATGATCCCAGCGTCCTGGGATCGAGTCCCACATCGGGCTCCTTGCTCATCAGGGAACCTGCTTCTCCCTCTGCCTCTGCCTGCCATTCTGTCTGCCTGTGCTTGCTCTCTCTCCCTCTCTCTCTCTCTGACAAATAAATAAATAAAATCTAAAAAAAAAAAATGTACTTTTTAATATTCTTTTTATATATTTCAGAAAAATTGTTCTTAATCATCTTCAGAGTTGCACTTAATAGTCATTAAGTTGACACCTTTAATTGACTCTACTGTGGATCATAATTTTAATTACAAAAAATACTCTTTCTATAGGTGCTGAGATACCTTGAAATTTCACACCAAAAAAATGTGTTACATGGAGAAAATCATTATCAATTTTAATTTTTAAATGTTGAGATCCCTATATATTTTAGCTTAAATATTTTCAAAGGCCTTTTTGTATCCATTCATATGGATTTTCTCTGTCAAACATTCTTTAGAACAAAACTCTAAGTTGTATCCATAATTCCTTTGACTGCTTCACAAAATTTATGCTGATAAATAAATGACTTCTCAATTTCCTTCCATTCTTGGGTCAAATAGATATTTAGTCTATTAAAAATCAAAAGATTTTCCACAAATTGAGATATACCAAAGGGTGACTTCAGAATTAAATATTGAAATGTGCACAACATTTGACCTTGTCATTTACTTTGCGTTAAATATTACTGGTTTTTGTGGGGGGAAAAAAATGCAGTGTCTTTTTTGCCAGTTCTTTTAAAATTCACCTTTACTCACTAAAAGCTTTCAAGATGAAATTACTTACCATTTCAATCATCAAAGATTTTGATAAAATTTTCCAACTGTTTATGACCCAAATGCAACAAAAACTGTAGAGATCTTTTTTCACAAGAGTTCAATAGCTCTGGAAAACGTTTAAGTTGACTAAGAGCTCCTCAAAGGTTCAAACATTCTTAAAATCAAACTGATGACCGGCAGCAAAAAACAGAGTACATATTGACACACTGAAGTGTATTTTTCATATCTGAAATATATTTGTCACAAACAACTTTGTTGTTGCTACCTAATACTGTATATACAAAATATTTATAAGTGTGGACAAGACAGCTTCTAATTCAATCAATGGAGCATTATCATTCTTCTGTACCCAGTCATGGATAATCAGGGCACTGTGGCCAATCCCAAGTACACTTCTGCCTCATAAATGCCTTCATTTTGTAAAAACATTTTATTAGCCATGATGCTATCCTCCATCAAAGTTTGCATTTATACTATCCCTATAAGTTAAATAATTCCCAAACATAATTGTTTCAACTAAATTTACATCGGCATTCCTGATGTCAGAGATTTCATCATTTGTAAAACTAATTAGCAAAAGCTTTATTTTGGTTCCATTTATTGGTTGAAAAAAAATCAAAATCATTTTAGAATTAACTTATTTGACATTCTGTTTCAATCACTCGATAGCGTCCAGGTAAGACTGCCACCATTTGACTCTGCCCAAGAGTTTTCAGATATTGGTTCTATTAGAGTCGACGTATTAACAGCTACCTTGCATTTTCATACACGTACAACGAAACCTCAGAATGGAAAAAATCCAATAAATGTACAATAGCCATTTGTCTAAAAGAAAAGTCATAGTCCACAGAGAGATATGTAAGCACAACTTCTTGGCTACATAAATAAAAGCATGTTTCCAGAAATGGTCTTCTTGAAGTAACTACTAACTGTTGAAGACTCTTTGGCAGTTTTGTAACTTCAGTTTATATACACAGATGATAGGACCATGTCCCCAGGGGATAGACAAGAAATGTAAACACACATCTCTCAGCACATCGATAATTATCTTGATAAATAGAATATTATTACTGGATTATTTCTTAAACACGAATTCTGACTTTATTTACTCATTGCAAAACTTTATCAGAGAGTAAAAAAAAAAAAAAAAAGGTAAATGCAGATTTACTCTTTGGAATGAGTGAAACAAAATATGATAGCCAAAGTGTTCAGACTACTTTTTATTCTCTTACCCATAGGACTGTTTAAATTCTGCCTATATTTACATATATTTGTTGTATATTTACAACATACCCTCACCCTATCATTTTTCATCTTTCCCACTAACCCTCCTGGAACAGGCAGTTTGGAGGCTATATGCATACAGATTGGGCAATAGCCGTGTGCTCACAGGCTTGTATACAACGTGACTGACTGCGGGGAATGGGGAGCATCAGAGGCTTCTCCACCATCGCTTGAGACAAGAAGGGGTGAACTTATCTGAGAACACTTTGTCAGGGACCACCCAAAAGCTCTCCCTGAAAGCTAGGTCTTAGTGGCTTAGCCCCCTGAAAAGGGGTCAGGAAAACAGACGGGTTATCCCTGCTTGTTGGCTGGATTTAATCGGGTGTCAGTAAGATCTCTGGTCACCGCTCACGCAACCCCATGGCTACTAGGAAAAACTACAGCAGAAGCAGAATGCACAAACAACAAGCCTAAGCAATTTATCACAGTGTATTTGAAATGAAGTATTAAATACAATACTTAGAATTTAAATAAAATGGGGGGGGGTCAATAAATAGAAAATTTCTGGGCAAGTAGGTACATGTAACATAGGATTCTAGTCCAGAACACCAGAGCAAGTGTGTCTTCATTATAAGAAGCCCCTTAGCACCTGGGTGGCTCAGTCGGCTAGGCAACTGCCTTTGGCTCAGGTCATGATCTTAGGGTCCTGGTATTGAGCCCCGCATTGGGCTCCCTGCTTGGTGGGAAGCCTGCTTCTCTCTCTCCCTCTGCTGCTCCCCCTCTTTGTGCTCTCTCTCAACCAAAAAATAAAATCTTGGAAAAAAAAAAAAAGTGTAAGTTCTAGTGGACATTTCACAAGGTGGGCATTCAGCTCCCACTTGTTTTTTTTGGCATTTGCTTCTTTGATGTCTATGGGTTTTTGTTCTCTTTGTACACCATCGGATATATAATTTTGAGAAACCTGACTCAGTTACATATTGCCCCCTACTCTTTCTTTCCAGCATTATTTTGCCCAGAACTCATGAGAGTATGTTAAATGATATCTTTTAAAACTATTTCAAAAACACTTCTTTCCATTCTTATATTTAAGAGCTGGGGTAACCAGGGATTGTTTGCACCAACAGGTGAAAAGTTAACAAGAAAAACAAACAGACCAACCAACCATGAGACTTCAACTCTACCCAGGCCCACACATTTTGTAAAGAGCAGACTAGGGGTCAGAGAGAACTGAGTTCTGCCTGGTCATCTACCAATTTTGTGATCATGGCAAATCCCTCACCCATTCTGAATTCCAATTTAGCTATCTGGGAAAAGGGAGAGTCTAATCCTTTCCTGACTGAGTGAAGAATTAAATATTATTCGTATCATAAGATATGTAAAGCATTTGGTACATTATAGACACTTCATAAACATAAGTCCCTTCCTTTTGAGAATGCAAAGAGATAAAAGAAGGAATAACCTTCGATCTAGTTGAAAGAATACGGGGGTTAATTTAAGTTTTGAAAGCAATGATCTTCCAAGACAAGTCTACTCATGTTGCCCTGCGTTGTACGAAAGATCATCTGGCAGTTTTATCTGCATCATGCTGGCTTTATTTACACGTCTCAGATTGAACCACGGAATGTGGTGATAACAGTTTAGCAAACACAACATTACATCTGCTGCTGCCACCAAGTTGCCTGGGAAGAGCAACAGAGATCCATTCAGGAAGACAGAACCGTTATCACGTGTGCTGGTGTGTTTCCTTAACATAGGAGGCTTCTGATTTATAGAGGGAAATGTGTAATAAAGAGTGGAAGAGCGGTGGTCATTGGGGTGATTAGACAAATGCACAAAAAAAATTATGACCAGCCATGCACTGCACTCCCAGAGCCCTACATTTGAGAAAGAATGGATTTTACTTCTTATTACAAACTTGAAAAACCAGTGAGGCATACGACCGTTCACATGATTTGGGTCTACATTGTGATAAAGCTTGCATCACGAAATAATAGAAGAGATGAGAGCATGCAACTTTTCAGATACAGAATTCCAATTTCATAAGGTTCCTTTGTTTTCTGATATGCCATAAAGAAGGACTGGCACTCATTGTAAGAAAAATGATGACAAAACTCATCTCTATAACCTAAAAATGTATATTATTATATAGAGACAGATGCAAGTTCACCATTTTCTTCATTGTCCGTTTGTTTATAAAACATGAGAAAAATAAACCTGACTCTTTTGGCTAGGTTTATAAAAGCAGTCAGATTAAGAACAAATCATGTACTTTTTTTATAAGTAAAACCAAAAATCAGTCAGGAAGCAAATGCGTCCTTCTTCAGTTCTGGTTGCCACCCCCACGGCTCCAATGACTATAGCACTGTAGGTGTAATAAACCAGCTTGGAGCCTCTGGGAGAGAATTCACACCATCAAAATGAATTTACAACTCAGAATTAATTATATAATCAGTATGTTACTTTAAATCTTTCCCACATGTTCCGATTTAAGGAAAAAAAATCCTCATTTCTCATTTAATTACCTAAGCAAAACCGGGAAGACAGTCCCAAAAATGAACCATGTCAGAAAAAATCCTTTTTGACAAGTTTAAAAATTGAGTAGTATTTGTCAGAGGATAGACGCATTCTCAAAAGGGATCAATGCAAAATTCTGTCTCAAGATCTCTCCAGTAATTCCAGCCCTCTAGAGCAAAAACACAAAAATATAACTTTGCATTTTCAATGGGACTATGTTTGGTCTGTTTTATCCTAGGGAATATTAAAAGCCTATAATTTGAAAACTTGAAGAATTACAAATGCCAGAAATAGACTGGAATTTAGCATGGAAAACACACAACTGAAAAAAAAAATTCAAACCTCAGTATCTGTCATAACAAAGAATAAGAAGCAGTATTTCTGATAGATAAGATTAAAAACTACTCCTTGGAAGCCTGGCTTACTGCACTGGGAAAGGTCTTTAGGACTTCTTCCCATGAGATGTGGGGGATGTGCGCATGCGCTTTCAGACCTCCATGCTTGCACGCGCAAAAACGCACGCGCGCGCACACACAGACACACACGCACACACACAATCAACTCCTTAGCGTTTGCTCTTTCCACGGGGGTAAAATTCTGTAGTTTTTCAGGAGAGCGTTTCCTTCTCAAGTATTCTTTTGCTTAGGGAAATGAATATAGAACAGATCTGGGTTTTAAATCAATATCATTTCTAAGTGGTTTTGAACCTGCTCTGTTCATTACAGAAAGCGTTTCCACGCTGACTGGTATTTACCAACGACTTTTCTTGGCTTGCCACAAGAATCTCATCTGGTGTTACAGGGAAGGGCTGAAAAAAGTAAAAGAAGGAACAGCACCAAGAAGATGTTGGTAAAACACCAATGAAAAACTGCGAACAGTCTACAATAATTCTTTGGCATTTAGGCCTCAGGAAGATTGGTTTCTGATACATGCCTGACGCCTCCCCCCCCCAACACACACACACAGCAATCAAGGTCTGTAAGTACTGAAGGCAGTTCTCTGTAAATAGGGCAGGTAGACCCACAAGGAGCTGCTGATTTTACTGTGTGTGTGTGTCCTTTAGTTTTCTCCCAGGAAGGGGAGCAGGAAAGGCAGAAGATAGAAGATCCATGCAATGAAGCAGCGCAACACGTAATCCTTACTACCCTAAGACTCCGCTCCAACATCACCTCCTCTTCAATGAAAGTAGCAACCACACTATATTCCCATTATTTACTCAGAGGACCACGTTTATAGTTTTAATTTTGCACCTAAAGAGGCTGAGAGAGGGAGAAAACACTTCATAAATAGGTAACAATGCAGGACAATGAACCGAAAAATAAATGACATGTTTCCTTCATGACAGTGTGGCATGGTCCAAAATAAATCTGATTTAGGTCAGAAGAACTGGATTTGCGTTTTGCTATTATCCTACCTAGTGAATTTCTCTTAATTTGTAGATGGGGAAAATAATATAAAATGTAATGGTTTGAGTACTGGATGAGCTAAAGTACATAAAAACAGTAGCAAGTTATAAACCCTCTACTAGTATTAATATTTTTATAAATATAATTATTTAGCTAATATTCAAAATAATCTTGTTTTATATTATTACTTTTGTGTCCTTTATTACTTACTTTCAGTTATTACTTTTCCCTTGAGGAAAAAGAGAGGGGTCTTCACTTATCAATTACCTTGTAAACCCACTGGATATTTGGGATTTAGGGCAAACCACCAGGGAACAGAGGGGGTTTCATTAAGAAAGACAAAAGGAACAGCTATTATCCTCAGAGAAACAATGACTTGTGGATAATGGATACACAATACCCAATGTATTCTACATTAGCATGATATAAACATTTTAGGCAATGAGATATTAAATATCTAGACACAGTATAGCCTATAAAACCAGAGCCACTGACTGTATTCTGTTAGTGCAAACAAACTGATAGGATAGATAATCCATCTAATTTATAGGCTAATGTATCATATTTCACAATATTGGGGAATTACATACCAAACATAACCCTTACAATTGAAGTCACAAAGAAAATATACAAGTACTAGGAATATTAGTGAGCCTGATATGAGCGGGATGAATAATGGTCCAAAAGGTTAGATTAGTAACATTTCTGGTTGGCTTCAAAATATAATGAAGGCAACACATTTTTTAAGAATGGGGACTTGAGTTTTAAAAGAAAAATTTGAGCAAGTCCATGTGTTAGAGAAAAGACTGCAGGAGATAGGGAAGCCAATCCCTTCTTATTCAAAACATACATAAACTGATAATTAAGAATTGGCTAGAATCCATTTTAATATTGAAGTCTTGAAAGTAAGATGGTATGGTAGAAATGGTAGTAATTAAATCACTTCATCACTAAAAATCACATTAAATCAAATTAAATGGAGTTAAATCAGAGCAACCATTTACTTTATCTTCCTGAAAGTTATCCTTTTATTTTTTTAAGACTTTATGTATTTATTTGAGAGAGAGAGAGAGATTGGGAACACGAGCAGGGACGAGAGGGAGAAACAGGTTGCCTGCCAGCAGGGAGCCCAACGTGGGACTCGATCCCAGGACCCTGAGATAAGGACCTGCCAAAAGCATATGCTTAACCGACTGAGCCACCCAGGCACCCCACTGAGAGTTATCCTTAAACATGTCCTCTACAATATACCCTGTATACAGATTGCATGTCTCCTGAAAGTGTGTGTGTGTGTGTGTATTCAACTACTACTAACCTTTCAAAGATATTGTCTGACTTTATATTTTCCTAAAAATACCACACTTTATCATTTTAAAAGTACCACTCCTCTGTCAATAGGTTAAAAAAATCACTAATCAAATTAATTTGCTGTGTGTTTGGGACATTCTTAAGAAAGCACAAAGGAATCATAGGCAGAATGACTCTCGTGATGAGATTGTAAGATAAAACCTCCTCCAAGCATGATCGTCTCCCCTGGCTGGGACACTATAGATCATCTTCTCTCTCTGGAATAAGAAAGCACAGGGAATGAGGCATCCTGGGCCTAGCCCACTCATCTAAAGGACAATGCAGGTTATATTACAGCAAGAACACCTTTTTTATTTTTTTAATTTTATTTTTTAAACTTATTTATTTATTTATTTGACAGATAGAGATCGCAAGTAGGTAGAGAGGCAGGCAGAGAGAGAGGAGGAAGTAGGCTCCCTGCTGAGCAGAGAGCCCGATGTGGAGCTCGATCCCAGAACCCTGAGATCATGACCTGAGCCGAAGGCAGAGGCTTAACCCACTGAGCCACCCAGGCACCCCAAGAACACCTTTTAAATACATATGCCACGTGCTTCTCTCCCTAAGAAGCTTCTGCTTGGAATGAGAGGAATAACCAGTCTGGAGAACGGAAACCATGTTAAACACTGAAATTGACAGTTTAAAACGTACTTAAATTTTAATGATGACATCCTAATTTGTGAAAAGAGGACAGAGATATAATATTCATCCGTATCCTTTCATTACGAAATTGTTCCACCCACAAAAATGAATTAGATGTTTATTTTCTTAAGAAAAACCACCATATCTGTTTTTTGCCAACAATTGACACAGAAGGGCAATTTCTCCTCCCTAAACACGGTAAGACAATTGTGCACTCATTGATCATCCTAGGACAGATCATTCAAGTCCTGTTCCTGACAGATGAGTTAAAGACACGCCAACTCATAATGCAGGCATTACCGCAGTTTCCTTATGATATAGCAATAGACAGGATTTTTTTTTTATGACATGCCCTTATGATTTCTTCTTGCTGATGTTAATAGTAAATGCTAAAATATTCTGTGTAAGCATTTGTTAGGCTGGAAAAAGAAAGAAACTCTAATGCAAGTATTTATACCTTCCGCAATGAAAACAAGATATTATTGCTTTGCGTGACCTTTCCTAAGTATGGGATACAGCATTTTACACAATAGTTTCTTGGTTCATGCTTCAATTACTGACCTTTACTATGCAGAAAATTAATGCAATTTTCATTGTAATCCATCCGTACAAATAAGGTCCACATAGAAGAATTCCACATTTGGAATCTAATACAAATAGGAAATGTCAGCTGATTGCTGTTCGCTGAACTTAACCATTATCTGTTTGTTCAGGGGTCCCCAGCAAACTACACTTGGAACAAGCAATTTCTTGTGTGGGCCATCAGGAATAAGAAAGAAATATCTCCTCTCTTCAAAGTTTAGTTTGTACAGTTAGTTTCCTAAAAGCCCATAAAGTAGTTATCTGAAGGTTCTTTGTTACATCTGAAAGTGCAGAAACACACACACACGTGCACAATTGTGCAATCTAATTTGGCTTCTCATACAGGTCACCACCATGGACTTCTGACAGTGAAAAGGAGCAAAAGGTTACAGTGATGTCATTTTATAATAATCCCCCTTCCAGACAATAAAAGTATGACAGACCCCAAACCACGTCCTGGTCCGTGCATCAGAGACTTGCAGAATATACAGAATGCATCCATCTCCCGAGGAAGCTGTGCCGCGGGGCCCCGACGTGCTTTTATCTTCCACAGTCCCCAGTTATGGTATTTGGTGGGAAGGGGTGCTAGCAATTACAGACTGTTACTTTCAAGATGGATAGTCTAGATGGAAAGGAGTTTCCTCTCTTCTTCTGGTTTGGAAGGAAATGGCTGTATGTTTATAATTTGTAAACAGCTCATCGCTCACTGGGTGTGTTACAGTTCCCAGAGGCATGGCCTGTCATATCTCACATGCAACAGAAGCCAGGGGGGTTCTGTGGGTAAGCTCTTTGGTACAGCACAAGATGGAGGGCAGTGGCCCCGTGGCTGTGTGCGCGGGTCTATGGCAAGCACGTCTCAGCTGTGGAGTCTGGTCTATGTGGAGAAGGACGGATGGACTGTAATATATATTGGGATGTAGTGGGCTCCAGAAGTCTTAAAGTTGAAAATTCCTCTTTACTTTACAAAGCTCTCAGAGATGGGAGATTGAAAAGATATGGATAAGGACAGCAAAGTTTACCAGTCTCCCTAAACAGTAGAAGGGTTGTGGTAAACACAAGGAGGTATACGTAGAAGTCAAAATTTCATTTTAGATTTATTCCTCTGGATAATCTGAAAGGCCAACAAAACAGAGGAAGCAAACAAACATGGCCATGCTGTGGCCATTAAAGGCCCTATGAGAACACTGTAATAGAAGTATATCGTGAACAGCACTGTCCTGAGGGAAATATGGAATGTCCTAACGCCCTGTCTATAACAGGGTTGGTGCACCTGCTGTGGGGACTGCAATGCTTGGATAAACACAAGAGCTCCAAGGCTCTTCCATGTAGATGCTATGGTTCCAACTCAGTCATTCTTACCCAGGAAGGCTCAGCACATTTGTCTCTCCTTCCAGATGCCCAGAGCCCCAGACAGTCCTTGAGGCACCTCAGTAGAAGGTTGGCTTATGACAACCACTGGTCTAGAATCCATGGCCTGAATTTGTTGCTTGCCAGTTCACACCACTTTCTCACTCATTTCCTTCTTGTTGGAAGCTCTGCTTTATCAGATGGGCCAAAGACACATGGTCACAATGCTCTCTAAAGGACAGATGACGCCCTCTTCTATTGCGGGCTCATTTTAACAGACAGAGCCAAACAGAAGAAAATATTCCTCACTTCCTAGCCTTGGTAAATAAAATTTAGCATGTGGCCTCGTAAAGGTTTAAAATAATTTCTTTTAATACGTGTGGTTCTTTTGGTAAAACATCCTATCACCAGGCAGGTTAGCTTGGCTGTGACAATTTTTCATGCTCAAGGAGTTATATTACTCAGAAGCAACTCCCATCGATTCATCAAGAAGAAAGCTGCATCTGTGTGACCTTATTCTGAAAAGAGTCAATTCCATTTTTTAAAAATATTATGCTTTATTTTATTATTTTGCTATTAATGATCATTTTAGCACAACAAATAAGATTCCCTTTGTCATCTACCCAATTTGCTTCAAATGGGCAAAACCATCTGGCTCACCCAATTAATTTTAGGGCTGTTTGTGTCATGGAGCCAGTGTTTTTTAATTCATTGCCATTTTCTGGGTATTTTATATTGGATACTTAACTCTTAAGATCCCCCTCCCCTTTCACCTTTTCCCCTCCTGCCAGCCTCCTCCACACAAACATCACAAACCCCATCCACCCACAGGTTCTAGGGGGCTGGAAGTCCATTAAGCTGGTAGCATCTCATTTGGCATTTCCACTTTTTTCATTTTATTCCAGAAGGTTTGTCTGAAAGCGTAATGACAACAAAAGCAGCAGATTTGAGAGATTCTCCCAGGAGAAGAAAAAGGACAGATGTACACAGACATATAGCTGAAAACATTGCCAGCAACAGCTGGGAAACTGACAGGCTCTGAAGTGGGTGACCACCCCACAGAGCGCAGACGGGAACCTAAAGGAACAGCAATTTTACTTGATTTACTTTTGACTTCCTAGACTACCTTTTATCTACCTTTTACACACCGAGGGGCAGGCTCTTACGATCTTCACTTGAATCAAATGACAGGCCTCCTTTAGGTACGCTTTTTATAATATTTCGGTAATTCCTTATATTTTTACCCCCTTTTATCCTCACTTTATAAGATCTCTTAAAAAGAATATCCTTTATAAATTACAAATATATTACTATGCTGGACAGTTCATAGTACTGAAAACAAACAAACGGCAGTTTGATTCAACCAGAAACGTGCTATCTGCTGACCACGTTAACACCCCCTTTCACGAGTTTCCCTGACTCACCTTGTCCTCTTCATCCTCCTCTTCCTCCAAGTCTGTGCTCTCCTGAAAGGAAAAACCATGGTTTGTTCATATAACATCCCTTGAAATTACTAAATGCAAATTAAACCCATATACACTTTTTACTTTTTTTTTTTTTCTACGTAACTGAAGCACTCGTGGTTTTTAAATCCATTATATAACCTCTCAAAAAATAATGCTCCTAAAGTTCAGGGACACTGTGGAAAGACTACAAACACTATGCATAATCTACATAAAACTTAACTATAAATAAAGCGATCAGGCAAGTGGCCTTTGAAGGTACCCAGCTTTAAAAATGCATCGCCAGGCTGTACGTTCTGTAAACAGTTTGTTCTTATTCTGACAAATGAGCCAACTGATATGTTAAGGCTGAGAATACCGTACTGGGTTTGTGCTGGGCTCATTGTTATAATGACTGCTCTTTTCCTTTGGGGCCATTACTGAAACATTAGACAGTAGGAAATGCATTAGTCTGAATATAATCAATCTCAAGAATAAGTTACAGGTTTCTGTGCATTATTACTGTTTTCCTTGGGACTCTCGGAGGGGGAGTGGGGGCAGGTAAGGGAAGCCAACTCGGGCTCTCATGGCCACTAACAGGCACCTGGCTTTAGTCTGGGGACCAAAGCACCAGGTGCTGTGAATAGACTTGTTTAGATCAGTGTAGAAATCTTGACTGTTTACCAGGTAACTTTTAATTGTATCAGTGCAATATTTAAAAGCCAACACAGTCCAGGCGGGCCAGGAGCTCAGAAAGAACGCTGGGTATACAAAAACTAAAGTCCGTTTACAGCCTGAGCACTTATTTTCCACTCAACCATGTTGCAAAGGTCAGGCATGCTGTTTAGATGTCATTTTTCTAGTAGTCAACAGGATTGTCAGTACCATGTTCTTAAAGAAAGAGTAACTCTGAAGTATGCAGAGAGTACTCTACCATACTCCCTAAAACCACTGAGCAGTTACCCAGCAATTTCTCCAAGACCACTGCTCCATTACCTCCCAGAATTCCCATGAGCTGTAGCCAGCTCTGTGTGGGACCCTCGACGGATGCTGGAGAACTCACCTAGTCACCATGGACAGCACACGTTTCATGAAAGCAAATGGGTAAAAACGCACATAATAAAAACACGCCATGGGAGGAAGAACACTGTAATTTGGAGTTAGAAGCCCAACTTGGGACAAAGTCTTTAGCTTGGGACACTGTTCAAGGACGTCCTGTTGTGTGACCTTGGGCAAATCACCTTGTCCCTCTAGGCCTTACGTTCCTCAAGCATAAAATAGAAATAGTAATTCCTGCCTCCTTCATGGTTGTGTTATCAAGATTAAAATAGGTAATGCATGTGAAAGTGTTCTGTAAATTGAAAAGATTTTACACACACACATTTATAATCATATGCACGTAAGTATTCTTATGTACCCATACATATCTACCTGCCTACACATGCATACACATCATGTATATGATAGCTGGAAAACTAAAATCTGATCAAAAATTGTAAAAATGTTAGTTGACAGCATTTTTTATTAAAGATGTTTCTCTGTGAAAAGGTCCCTCATCCCTATTCTCATTCCCATATCTGTGTGCAACTTACTCCTTAAACAATCCTATACTTTAAAGCTATTTATTTATTAGTTGGTTCTAGCATCATTAGGTCCCTCATTATTGAAATACGTCCATGTCTCCCTCATCAAAACAATCCAATATCAAACAGAATAGAATTTGGAATTTGCCTGAGGTTTTTCCTCCCTGCCAAAAAATCTCATTTTCTCTTCTTCCTTTCTACCCCCCAAATGATACCAGAATATCCCTTCAATTTCCATTATTTCATAGTTTTTTTTTTAATAATAGCATTATAAGGAAAAATGGGTGAAGATCATCAGCTTTTGGGTCTTGAGAAAACCACTACTATCAAGTCGCAAAATCCTAGACTTTAGTTTTAAAAATTCATTTCTTGAATCTGGAATTCCAAAATAATGCCCTAAAGCAAGTCTACAAATACTAGTTCTTATTCACCCAGACCAGGAAAATATCCTCTGGGCTGGAATAAGTAAATAGGGGAAGCTGAGTCAGAAAGTATGATAAGTAGATGATAGGGGATGTCATGCTGTTTGCTTCCTTCAAGATCATGGGAAGCTTGAGATTTTCAGGACCTGGGCACCCAAAAATGGAGCTGCCCATGCATGCCCACTCTCTGATTTCCCTAGAAGTTGGCCAGCCTCTGAAGGCTTCAGGCTAGGATGTCTGGGTGGAGAGGCGTAAGACAGTCTTCTAGTCTTTCCGTGCCCTGAAGGAGCTCAGTGAGATGCCAAAGGCTTTTTTCAGTGGATGAGAATGCTATTCATAGGAGCCTTGCAGATAGCCTTGCAGATAACTTGCATGGACAAACAATGAAATATGCTGCCACTTTGGTAAAAATGACCAAGCACCAGAGGGCTCTCCTCACGCTAAGAATGTAGACCAAGTCTCAGAAGCATAACACAGAAGGACAACTCCAGGTTATACCCAATAAAAGATCACCACTATCACATAAATGTATGTCCAATGTTGCTCTCCTCAAGTCTCAAACCAAGTGGATTTGGGTCACGATTTGGTGGCAGTTGGTTGTTATTACCACCTTTTTTCCTCTGGTCAAATGTCACAGTTACTAGAACCTTCACTCACCTGGCTGTCCTGGATGCTGCCAACCTTCCCTTTTGTGGGTGTGATGAAATTGTAGATGAACAGTAGCAGTAACACCAGGGGGATCATGTACAGTTCAAAATTCCAGACAGTGACTAAAAATACCTGATTGGAAGATAAAATAAAATCATTGCTTGAAAAATCAGTATGGGAATAAACTTAAAATCCTTTGCATGGACTTAAGGAAATTAAATCCAGGACACTCTCTCTACAGTAGCTTTTAGGAACAGTTACAGACAGGCTAACACACACACACACACACACACACACACACACACACACACACACACACACACACAATGAACAGTTTTAGAATCGGCCGTAGAATGAAGAAGATCTAGAAATAAGTAGGCCAGTCACATTCTGAAATAGACAATATTGTAGCCTCATACCTAGAAATTCCATTACCCCATCAACTATATTCAGTTTTTTGCTCTGAGATTTACCAGAATTTAGGAAAGTAGTATGGAAAAATCCAAGGTCTCCGAGTCAGGCCACAGACCAAATTTTGCCAACAGTATGGTTTATTGGAGCTGTAGACTGTTAATTACTTCTTAAATTGGCTGCTAATGTTTAAAAATCCAAACAGTTCAGATAAAAACTTCAGATGGCCAAAGTCTCTTTAAAAATCTTAAAATTTTCCAATTTTGAGGCTGGATGGTCACAAGGAAATTATGGGCTAGAAGTGCCTGCATCAGACCAGGTATGTGCTTTACCAGCCCAATTGCTGTCAGCCTCCAGATTTGTGACCCTCCCTACAGAAAGACAACCAAGAGCTTGGGTTTGAATCCAAGTATCTATGTGACAGTGGTCATGGGAGACATAAATGCAAATAAGACACGGCCCTACCTCCAAGGAATAAGCAAATTAGGACAAATAAGAAAACAACCCATGATAATTACAATGAGGCGAGAGTGAAATCACGGGGAAATGATTTCAAAACTTGAGCCTCACTTTCTTTTCCAATCCACAAGTGGTCCAGAGGATGAAATGAGATAATCTGTGGTTATCAGCTATTAGTGCTTATAAGGGCTTGAAAAGAGTCACTCTTACATCAACGTAGAAGAGGCAAATTACTGCATCTTAAATATTGATTCTTCTTTTCTCGAAGCAATATCACCTATTACTAAAAACATTTTATACCATGTTAAAGTTTTATTTTGTAGGTATTATATGTATTTCCTGCTTATTTTTTGTTTACTATTCTAAATGCAATAATTTCTCCCATTCTACATTTCAAGCAGATAAATAAAAGCTAATAATTGTACATATTAATTTTTTAAATTAGTAACTTCATAGAATTTTCTTCAAATAGGCTATTATTTCACTTTTGGGGAGTTTCTAAGAATACATTCACACAATCTACAAATAATTTTTCCTGTTTCCTCTCGTCTAATATCTATAGCTTACTTTCTAATAGGTATACTTACTTTCATTACTATTAACTAGACAATTTTAAATCAAACTGTTGAAAGTGATATTGTCTAATTCTTGAATTTTATAAAAATGCTTCTATTTTTATAATTAAGCATGGTGTTGATTTTTGAGCTACATAAATCATTTTGTATTAAGAATATGCAAATAAACCTTTTTTTAAATTAGAAAGTTCACATAGAAGCATTCATTTTATTATTATTTTAAAAATATTTACAAATCCTTTTAATAAAAATATTTGAAAAAGAAAAATATTTTTAATAATACCACATCGATTTTAACAAGGATTTATTTAATTCATATTATTTTTTAATTCAGGAATGGAGGAGGGCGAATGATTAATTGTTCTTTCACTATCTTCTGAAATAAGGAGGGTTTTTCCTTCTCATTTTAGAACCTCAACATGGTATATTGTATTTATGATTTCCAAATATTGAAGTGAATCTGTATTTCTGGAAGAAACGTCCCCTTTAGTGGGCTGTAATGGTCTTACATTGTACTTTGAATTTTATTTGCTAACACTGGAAGATGTTTTACATTGATACCCATGTGCTGTCATTTCCTTTTTATTTTATTTTCAGGTTGTAGTACCAGGATTATTTTAGTATCATTACTTTGGTACACTCCATTCTTTCTTTCTCTATACCAAGGATAATTTTTTCATGTCCTATTATTAAATATACCAAGAATGAAAAAAATATACATAGGCTAATTTAACAAATACCCATGCACCTGCGTGCATGAAGACTTGTAAATGTGTTGTCAGTTTTCTTTCCAATTTATGTATTAGTCTTTTTAAAAAATAAAACATTTCAGATAATTGGTATTCATTGTCAACTCTTCACCTACTACCCTCAACTGACTCCTCCCATTCCCAGAAGCCACCATGTCTGAAAATGGAGGTGAATCTTTGCCATCTGAGGACCTCTATGGTTTATTTTAGAAACAACATAAAGAGCATCAAAATGTTCCCATCACTCTGAATTTTTTTATTCAATATTATGTTCCATAGATCTGTTGATGGTATAGGTATAAATCAAGTATATTCATTTTTAGGGGTATCCGAGTGGCTCAGTCAATTAAGCATCTAATTTGAGCTCAGATTATCATCCTCAAGTGCTGGGATCAAAACCCATATATCCCTCTCCTTCTTCCCCCACTCGTGTTCTCTCTCTCTAATCAATAAATCTTCTTTAAAAAGTATATTCATTTTAACTGATACATGGTACCCCATTCAAATTAATGTTCAGTAATTTATACATTATCCTCTCATCATTAAAAACTTAAGATGAAACTTTTTATACTTTTTAATGTAGTCAAACATACTCACCTTCAACCTTAAAATTCATGCTCTTCATGTTCAATGTTCTACTTAAGGAATCACATTCTACTCTGAGATGATAAAGTTATTTCATTGTGTTTTCTCCCAAAAGATAATTGTATGTGTGTGTTCCTCATTTTTTGTCTCAAGTGGTTTTTTGGCTTATAGTCAGAAAAAAGCATCCAATTTGGATGCTTCTGGAGAGCCAACTTATACAACTAGATTGTGGTATCAATCCCTGTTTTTGTTCACTATTTCCATTGACACTTCTGCTACATACCAAATTCCCACATGGGTGTGTTTATTGTTTAAGGACACTCCAATCCTGTCCATTGATACATATTCTATTTTACCAAGACCACATCTTTAACTGTAGTTTAATAACCAGATGATATGAGTGAGCAAGTTGGTATTATTTTACCTTCAAAATTATCTCTGGTAGTTCTTTGTTCTTTACCCTTCTACATGTATTTTAAAACCAATTTGTAATGTTCCATAAAATTCTTGGTGAAATGTTCACTGGGATAGCCTTGAATGTATCTACCAATTTGGAGAGAACTGACATCTTGGTACTGGCTTTCCAAATCATAAAGATTATTTGTTTCTCCATATATTCAGGACATTTCTGTATCTTAAAATATTTTATTACTTTCATCATGCTGATGAAAAACATGTGATCATTTTGTCTATGTTTTATTATTATTTTTCCGTGTAACTTAAGAGTTTTGATACTATTATAAATGAGGGCATTTTACATTTATATACTTTAATTGGTTACTTCTGGGCCCAGGAACATAGATTTCTATATGTTGTTCACATTATTTTGGTCCCCTCTTATCAGCTGTAGGGGATTTCAAATCTATCCTTTTGGAGATCTGCTGTGGAAAATCATATAAACTGCAAATCATGACAACATCTTTGTTGTTGGTGGTGGTTTTTTTGCCGTCCAATCTAGGTGTTACTTACATTTTCTTTCAGTGCTAAATCTCCAAATTTTTTTTAAGTATAGAATTTTTAAAATGCTTTTTGAATCAATGCATATTATTATGTTGTTGATTTCCTCCAGGCTATTCATCTGGTATGCTTTATCAGTTTTATTTACTGATTTATAATTTATATTTTCTTTTACTTTTCTTTTTAAGGTTCTTTTACTTTTATGTCTTGTTTTTCTTTGATATGATCAACAGAGTGAAGCAGAGAAAATGGTACATTGATTCCTCTACTAGATAAAGCTAGAGAATTTCCTAATTTTTACCTATTTCTTTCTTTATTTTTAAAGTTCTTTTAGGACTAGAAGTTTTAACTGATTTTAACTGTGTTCTAAATGGTTACTATTCCTCAATGTCTATCTACTGGATAAGTGAAATTTTATTGTTTTTTTACATTGCTAAATATAACTTCAAGTGAAGAGGCTGACACAAAACTATTGGGAAAAATTAGGAAATAGCATATTTTTAATTTATTTTCCTCATCATAAAGCTATTTATAAAATGTCTTTAACAAAATTACTTGTACATCAACTAATATTAGAAGGCTGTTGTGCTAGATAAATACCTCATTTGCCATAACATTTGCATCTATCAAGTATAGTTAAGTAACATAAGAAAGTGTTTTATAACAGAAATTGAGCAGCATTTAAATATCACATTTAAAGGACTCATAACTTTCAGAGTGAGTCACTAGTTCACTCAGAAATATTTTTAAGGGGTGCCTGGCTGGCTTTGTGGATAGAGCATGTGACTTTCTCTTAGAGTTGTAAGTTCAAGCCCCACATTGGTTGTGGGGCTTACTTAAAAAAATTTTTTTTGAATCAATCTATAACTCCTACCTCTGTAATGAACAATTAATTTCCTAATAAACACCTTCTAGCAAAATAATAATAATATTAATAATACTAATACCTGAAAACAAATTTTAAAAAAAGACCAGTGATAATTGGTAGACTCTGATAGTTGGTAGAGAGACCTGAGATTCTGATCCATGAACTTTGCATGGAAGTGCAAAGCTTAAAGAAGAAATCAGATCTGCATGGGGTCACTGTAACGTTTTCGCATCTTTCCTTCAAGAGCAGCTGCTATCACAATAATAATACCAGTTGGTTAAAACTCAAAAGAAAAATTTGCCATCTTTCTGAATGGATGAAACCGGCAAAGAAATTGGGGACAATCAGAGCCATGGTATAGAGGAACACTGGAAGGAGAGAACAAGCAAAGGAAAACCCCAAATTCTGTATGTGAACTTTGCTGCAGTCTCTGCCATAGATGTGGGGGCAGATTCAGAGCAGTCTTAACTGGGATCAGAGCTGCCACCCACAGGAGGTGTGACAGAATTTGCAGTTTGAGTTTAATGAAGTTAAATATCTTCTTAAAAAATAAGGTCAACCTATGTGAAAGAACATTGGAGAATCTAGGGTCTCTGCTGCATAACATTCCTAATATCTAAGGCACAATTAAAAATCACGTGACATACAAAAGGTCAGGAAAATGTAATCGATTTTCAAGGCAGAGGCAATCAACAGATGCCAACTTCAAGGTGAATTATGGTTTTTTTCTTCTAAGTTTTATTTAAATTCCCGTTAGTTAGCATACCATATTAGTTTCAGGTGTAGAATTTAGTGATTCAAACTTCCATACAACACCCAGTTCTCATCTCAAGAAATACCCTCCTTAATCCCCATCACCTATTTAACCCATTCCCACACCCAACCCCTGCCCACCTCCCCTCTGGTAACCATCAGTTTGTTCTTTAGAGTTAAGAGTCTGTTTCTTGGTTTTCCTCTTTTTCCCCCTCCCCATGTTCATTTGTTCTATTTCTTAAATTCCACATATGAGTGAAATCATGTGGTATTTGTCTTTCTATAACTTATTTTGCTTAGTATAATACTCTCTAGCCCCAACCACATCATTGCAAATGTCAAGATTTCATTCTTTTTGATGGCTGAATGATATTCCATTATATATACATATATACACACATGCACACACATATACATATATGTCTACATACATACATTTTCTTTATCCCTTCACCAGCTGGCAGACATAGACATTTGGGCTCCTTCCATAATTTGACTATTGTTGAAAGGTGAATTGTAAGATGAAATTATAAGACAAGAACTTTAAACCACATATTAAAAATATGTTCAATGAGATAAAGGAAAATAAACTAATATAATAAATGAAAATTGGTAAAGATTAAAATACAAAAAATAATAAAAGTGAAAATTGCCCATCTAAAAAATATGATATCTAAAACTTTCAAAAAATTCAGTGGATATGCTCAGGAGCAGAATTAAGAAGAAAAAGTCAGTGAACATAAAGATAGATCAAAAGAAATCTTATCTGGGGCACCTAGGTGTCTCAATTGGTTAAGCATCTGACTCTCAATTTTGGCTCAGGTCATGATGTCAGGGTCCTGGGATCAAGCTCCACGTCAGGCTCTGTGCTCAGTGTAGAGTTTGCTTGTCTTTCTCCCTCTGCTCCTCCTCCACTCTCTTTCTCTCTCTAATAAATAAATAAATAAAATCTTAAAAAAACAAACAATGAAATCCTATCTGAAAGCGAAAAATGTTTGGAAAAATTTAATAGACTGTCTGTGGTCCATGGGATAATTTCAGAAGTTCTAAAATAGATTTTTGGAATTTCAGAGAAAGGAAGAAGTTCAAAATTATGTAAAGAACTAATGGCTGAACACTTTTTAGAGAAACCCAAGCAGAATACGTTTAAGAAAACCAGGCTTAGGCATCTATATTGTCATCACACACACTATATTGTAATCACACAAACATCACACTACAATGTGAACATAACTATTTGAATGGACATGAATATCACATTAGAAACCATGGAGGCAAGGAGACACTGCAACATTTTAAAGTGTTATAATGAACAACAGTAAGAGAAACAAAAACTGTAAACCCAGAATTCTATACCCAGGGAAAATATCCTTTATGAATGAAGTGAAGATTTAGATAAAAGAAAATTAAAAGAATTCTTTACCAGTATAACTTCGTATCAATAAATGCTAAAGGAGTTCTTCAGAATGAAGGGAAACTCAAACTTCAGGAAGAAACAGAGAGCATCAGATGGTGGATACATAGGACAATATTAAAGATTATTTTTTAATTTTATTTTCTTTAGGATACATACAGTTGTTTAAAGCTATGCTTATAGCATCATCTTGGTAGGATATATAATGTACTTATATGTGATATACATGAAAACTAAAATATAAAGGAGGTAGGGATGAGTGGATAAATGAACTTAGATGAATTGCAATGTTTCTACGTTTTAGATAAAGTGATTCAATAATACTTCTAAATTGACTATCAAAACCTAAGGGAGATTACATATTCACACATGCACTTTAATCCCTAGAACCATCACTGAAAGAATACTCCAGTGAGTTAAAATAGAATGTTAAAAGGCACAAAGGAGAAACAGGAATAAGGAGCATAGTAGACAAGTGAAAAATAATAAAACGGTTATCTAAGTCTAACAATATCAATAGTTACATTAAATGTTAATGGAATAAATACTATAAGAATAAAAAGCAGAGATGAGAATAAAAACTGCATAATAACCTTCTAAAAGTAGGGAAAAGGTAAGGATGTCTGGTCTCACTACCTCTATTCAGCATTAGACTAAATATTCTAACCATTGCAATAAAGTAAAAGAAATGAAATAAAAAGCTCAAATAAGAAGGAAAACAACAAAACTATCTCTATAGATGACATGATTTTTAACATAGAAAATTCTAAAGAATCTACAAAGCAATCCTAGAAATAATTAAATCCAGCAAAGTCACAGAGTATATAGTTATTTTTTAAAGTAAATTCCATATTTATATGCTAATATCAAAATAACCTCTGGATTATGACATTTTAAGATTTCCATTTATGGTATCATCAAAACCCATAAAATATATAGTAATAAAATTCATAAAATACGAGAAGATCTCTTCACTGGAAATTATAAGATTACATTATAAAATAAGTAAGTGGATAGATATACCACTCATTCATGGGTTGGAAGACTCAATATTGTTTACATAGCAGTTGTCTATAAACTGATCTGTAGAAGCAAGCAATCTTAATTTTGTAGAAATTGACAAGCTGATTCTAAATATTATCTAGAAATCCAAGTGACAGGATCATTAAAGCAATTTTAACAATAAAGCTTACACTGCCTAATTTCATAATTTATAAATATATAGTAATGAAGACAGTGTGATGCTATCAAAAAGATAGGCATAGTGATCATTGGAACAGAAAACAGGTCCAGAAACAGATTCACATACATGCAGTTAATTAAGAAAGTTGCCAAGATAACTGTATAGGAGAAATAAGAGTCTTTTCAACAAATGGCGCTGGAACAACTGGATACATGTATGAGGGAAAAAAGAAAATCATTAATCCTTACCACCTACAATATATAAGAAATAACTCTAAATGGATTATAATATTTTAATATAAATGTTCAAATTTTAAAACTTCTAAGAAAACATATGAGGAAAAACCTTTGCCATCTTGGGTGACATTTCTTAAGATACAAAAATAAGATACAAAAAAATAATTCTTTACAAAGAATAATGTAAATAAAAGAAAAAGTAGAGTTTATTGGCAGCAATCTTCATTTGCTCTTTGAAAGATACAGCTAAGAAAGGGGAAAAGTCATAAAATGGGGAACAATATTATCTACACATATACTGAAAGACAAGTTGTACCCAGAATATATAAGGAATTCTTACAAGAATTAACAAGAAGATAATCCAATAAAAATGAGCCAAAGATTTGGCCAGGCCCTTCACACATACAGAAATTTATGTGAATACCTAAAAGCACATAAAAAATATGGAACATGATTATCCATCAAGTAAATGCAAATAAAGGCCCCTGGGAAATAGCAATGCATGCTTACTAGAAAGACTACAATCAAAAACCCTGACAAGAGAGAAAGTATTGACAGTTTGTGGAACAATGAGATCTCTCAAACACTCCAGGTAGAAATACAAAATGACACAACTGATTTGGAAAACCACCTGGAAGTTTCTCAAAAACTTGAGCATATGTCTACTATAATCCACAGCCTTTCTACTCTGAAATGAAGAAATTTAACATAAATAATGTACGTCCCACAAAGACTTGTTCACAAATGTTCAGAGCATAGCAGCTTTATTCCAAATAACAGCAAAGCAGGCAAGAGCCCAAATGTCCAGCAACAAGTGAACATAATATATCCATTCAATGGAACATTGCTCAGAATTGAAACACCTACAAAACGTCAGAACCAGTACATGAAGCTCTATTTTTCTGATTCTTACTCTATCTTGTGGATTTCCTTCCGACATTCCATGACCCAGATGCAAAGGTGACCCAGTCTGTATCTTCTCCCAAAATGTAACTTTAAGAAATTGTCTTAAATCTTTAGCTACAGATATTTCTTCATTTTTTGCCTCAAAACTTATCAAAATTTTTATAAAAATAGGTTCAAAAATAAATACATGACAAATCTCAGATAAGGAAAAGGTGATTCATAAAGAGACTTCGTGTTTTTCTAGGGAAAATGCTAAAGATCGAAATATGTGTGAGAGAGTCCATGGTACCAAGGGAGCTGTGATTGATGAACTTATCCAGCACTGCCATAGACATTTGTGCAAATCTTCTAGATATTGTTTAATTAGATATGACAGGAGAAAGATGTTACCTTACATCACAAAAAGTTTTAAAGAATAAATCAGGCTATGTTTTCCTCAGGTTTCATTATGAAGTCTTTTGTAAATAAGTAATCAAGCAATCCAATGGCTGAATTACCTTCTACACATCCAAGAGGATGCCTCGCTTGCAAATATTTAACTTGGGATACCAAGTACAATGGCACTACTATTTTCCTAAATACTCTGGGATAGCCTCATTTGAAATTATATTAAGATTCTGTCCCGTCCCTTGAGAGTAGATTTAAGACTAGAAAACAGCCAGATTACATGAAGCCAAGTCTCTGAATAACTCCTAAAAACACTACCTTTGTTGAGACAAACAAAACAAACATACAAATTATGATCACACATTGCCCATGAAAATAATGTTAAAAGAAATTGAAAAACGGAATCAAGATCCTCATTTCAATATAAAAGTTTTGATAAGGTTGCTCTTTTTGTTTGTTTGTTCTCATAAATCACTAGACTCACCACTCAGATTAGGCTCATGTTAATATGATTACTGTTTACAAAATATCACCTTGACCCAATATTGGTCAGATTAACTAGGTAGTCTTAAATTGCTATTCTACTGTGTAGAATGACATAGCATGACTTAAGATGGCATAAATACATTAAGTATGTAATAAAAAATGTTCACTTTTGGTAGGAAATTGCTGAAAAACTTTTATATCAAGTTTCAGTCATGAACACTATACTTTCTAAGTTACTCATTCCTACAACTCAAACACTGAGGTTTCTAAAGAGAGAAAAAAGAGGTCAAGATTTATTTCACAAATACAGTTAAGACTTAACGTCAGAGTAAAAATGAACAGATATCCTGGAAGGAAAACAGATGAAAATTAACCCAATAATCACCTTCCTTGCTACCAGCCCAAATTCCCACCTCACTAGGCCACTGAGTTAAAATCATACAGATAAGCAACATCCCAAAAAGCATGAAGGAAAGGCTTGTTGATTTATTTTGGTTAAGGCACTTCTGCTTCAAAGTTCAATAGCTTGGATTGAATATTCAAAGGGGTTAGAAGGTGTTTCATCTGCAAAATACTGAAGAGGAGACTAACCCTCAGTGAAAACCACTGGAGTGGTCTTTGCCTTATGACCAATAAGAAAAAACAAAACAAAAACACACATTTCTTTCCCAATATTGTGAAAATCAGTTCATTTGTTATACTAAAAATTAAAATATTTAAAAACAGTGTCTTTAAATAATCATACAGTCTTTATGAGTAACCATCCATCAGCACAGGGCATAATTTGAGAGGAGATTCTTATACACATGATTATTTTAGAATAAAGGTATTAGGTAAAGATGAAACAAAGTTATGCTACTTCTATTCCAAAGAACTCCAAGGTTAAACAAAGAGAGAGTAATATAAGAATCTGTTTTTAATTTGACCAAGTACACATTCATTGTTCTAACAAATCAGTAAGCAGCTACTTCTCAAGAAAGTAGAACTTACTTTATTACTGTGAAAAGAGAAAAAAAAGTGTTGTACATACTACTGTAATAAAGGAAAACCATAGTATACACCAAAAAACACCTCCAGGTCTTCTAATGTCCACTCATCTGATTAAAAGTCTTTATAGGTTTCTGGCCTACATTATGACACAGAGACATGATAGTTTAATATGTAAGATCTTCCTTGAACTTGCTTATACTTGACTATTATGCATAAGCTAATATCCTTCACAAATTCTAGATTCACAATCAAGATACACTATTTGCAGACCCCATACATGAAATGGTGTTCAGGATTTTGCTTTTGAACATACCCTTTGTGCATCTAGAAAGCTACTCCTTCAGCATTCATCACCTTAGGCATGTTTCCTTTAAACGCAACCCAGTGCACTATATACTAACCCCATCTTATCATCACTGCTTTACTTCACGTATAAATTCATTGTTCATTTTCCCTTCAGTAAATATTTGTTGAATACTACAAACCATGTTGATTTACTCTTTTTAATTTTTTTTCTTTTTTTCAATTTGAAGTAGTTATTTATTAACTGACCAGATCACAAAAATAATCATGGTAGATACCTTAGTTCATCCTT
Source organism: Enhydra lutris kenyoni (assembly GCF_002288905.1). Taxonomy (NCBI): domain Eukaryota; kingdom Metazoa; phylum Chordata; class Mammalia; order Carnivora; family Mustelidae; genus Enhydra; species Enhydra lutris. The sequence continues at coordinate 10,456,455 of NW_019154113.1, forward strand.
CTACATAGCCTATTGATCTGGTCTTCCCTGTTGTCAGCATCTTCACTTTCAACAAAAAGTGGTGCTCTTTTTCTTCATTCCCCTTTAAGGAGAAGGTAATTCGAAGGGCCATAAGAAGTTATTTCTTCTTCGAAATATTTTCCAACAGTATAGATCTCATGGATCAGAACTCCATACCAAATCATGTCGTATTTATCAATCATATCTTATTTATGAGCAACCAATGTGTTATCTACGAGGGCAATTCACTTTTTCTTGATTTTGCCACAACCATGCTTATAGATCAATTCATTCACTGACTTCAGGTTTGGGTACCTCCATGCCATATATGGTTCTACAATCCTTGAACCTTTGGCTTCACACTGCTGATACCTCTCATCCTGTTGACAAATGCCAACTTGGGTTCTGCAGGTATGTAGAAGTTGCCAGCTTTTCTTACCATCCTAGCTATTTGATCTCAGTTCTGTACATCTGCACATATTCGTTGTGGTAATGCTTAGCTTTTTCATAGATAAACTTCCTGTTTGCCTTTCAAAGCATGTTTTGGGCAAATGTCTTACTCAGGTGGTTGATCTACAGCTCTGTGAAATTGTTTGTTTGTTTTCCTTAAGGGTTGCTGACACAGCAGGAACCTTCCTTTTCTTCTCCTCTGTATCTTCCATGGTTCCAGCGGGAAAAGCTGAACCACGTTGATTGAGAGACAAGAGTGAACAAAACCAGCAAACCTACCACCACCCCTAACAGTTTCAACAATAACAAAACAGCCTTAATAGAACCTACATTGTATTTGGAGATAGGCATGAGATAGATAAAATAAATAAGCAAACTCTATATTATGTAACAGACGATTAAAAACTAGAAATGTGAAAATAAACCAAACAGGGATGAAAGGAAGGGAATATGAGTCAACAGGTAAAGGGGTACAATTACAAGTGGAGGCGGCCAGGGAAGGCCTTGTGGAGAGAGCAACATGTGATCCAATTCCTTGGAGGAAGTGTGGAAATCCAGTTCAGTCGTGTTTCTGGTCAAAAGGAATAGCGCATCCAAAGGTCCCAAAGTGCGAGTATGCCTGGTACGTGCAAGGAATAGCAAGAACCCCTGTGGCTGATCAGAGTGAGTAAGACATTTAGAAAGAGAACAGAAGTGAGAAAGGAACAGGAGTCAGTCTTGAGGGGCCTGGAACATGGCTGTAAGTTCTCTGAAGTATATTCTAAGGGAGTGGCTGTTGAAGGGCTATGAGCAGAAGAAGGACCCTTATGTTATCCACTGTCATGATCTGACTGAGGATAGGGAGGAGGAATTAGAGCTTGAGGACAGACATTATTACATAATTTAGAAGAGAGGAAAGGAGGATTACAGAAATTGTACTATATCTGTCAAGAGGCACTAAATTTTTTTTCCAATAGCCATGCTTTCCTAAGGCTCTGCTAACTGAATATAATGAAGGTAGAGAAGGAAAGGAAATTATTTTAAAGATGGACCATGGAATTTGAGCTTGATTATTGGGGAGGAATAATATAAAGTGGTAAGGATGCAATTTAAACACCATCAGTGCACTGATTAAAAGATTAGAAGAAGCTGAAGAGAAAATAAGTGAAATGCAAAATGATTCTGAAGTAATTATTCAGAATGTAGATCAGAGAGACAGAGATTCAGATATAAAGAGAAGTTAAAAGATATGGATGATACAAAGGAGATGCTCAGGGTAGGGAGAAAGAGTTAATGCTATAATGGGAAAGAAGCAATATATGAAGATAAAATTCCTGAGAATTTCCCAAAATTGTAGAAAGATACCCATATAGGAAACAAACAAGAAGGAAGGAAGGGAGGAAGGAAGGAAAGAAAGAAAAGATATATATATATATATACCATGATATATATACCATATGTATACATACCATGATACCATATATACCATGATATATGAAGAATTTAGATACAAAAATGCCATAGCAGAATGGAAAAACACCTGGGAACAAAAAAGAAACTAAAGCTAAAGATGAAAAACAGCTCAACTGCAAAGAAAAAGCAATTTGAGTGACTTTATCTCAGTGCAACAAAGAAAGCAAAAAGACACTACAGCAGATATAAAATTTCAGTCATTCAATTCAGAATAGTATATCTAGCAAATTATCTTATGAGTAAAACAAATACATTTTCAGAAATATATGAGCCAGCAGTGTTTATCACCAAAAGATGCTCATGAAAGTGTACAGATTTATTTTAAAGAGAAGGAAAATTATTCCTGGTCCAAAGGCTGAATGCAAGGATGTATGTGCTCAAAAGCAATGATAAATCTGTACACCAATCTAAATAAATATTGACTTACAAAAAAAGAGGCTACTTTGTGTGTAATGAGACAATCTAGAACAAAATGGGGAGTCAGTAAAACCCATAAATTGGGAGTGGTATGGTTTGATTTAAAGAATCCTAAGACACCTTCATGTTAAACCCATGTGTTAAGGAGAAACATAAACTTCAACCTTTCAGCATGAAGCTGAAGCTCTACCTCAATCTTCCTGCCGAAAAACAAAACTCACACAAAAACAAAGACCCATAAAACAACCGTGAAGACCGGATACTACACCCAAATTAACAAACTCTAGTTGAAGACATATGAGAACAATAAAGGTATCCAGGGTCCATGAAGACAAGACCAAGAATGGAAGACAAATGCAATGAGGTGAAGCTTGGTAGCTTGGTTTGCTACTGCTTTATCTCTTTTGGGATTTTATTTATTCATTTATTTATTTTTTTTTGTTTCTTTTGCCCAATTCACTATGTGGGATGATATAGTGATCAGAGTTAGAGTAGCAGGTTAGAGCTTGCTTCTGTTTTAATAATCTAGGGAGCTAAAAAATCAGAGTACACAGAAACTATGGCAGCCGAAACTTCATAGACAAAATGAACAGGAGAGATTCAAGCCCATCATTCGCCATGCAGTTCTCCTGATTTATGATTTTCTAAGACATGCATGTTTAGGGTGAAAGGTTGAGACCAAGCAGAAAGTGGAAACTAAAAGCTTTTAGCAATCTCACGGACTGCGAAGGAGTAGTAGGAACAAAGGGCTCCCGTAGACACAACAGGCTTTTATTAAGACATCTGAAGGGCTCTGCAGAAGCGAAGGGGTAACTAGAAATAGACCCACCCTCAAAATGCCTGAAATCCTCCTACCTTGGATCATTTCAACCCTAAATGTATCATAAAGACTTGTTAGACTCTTATTACCTCCTCTATATCCTCTCAGTGGAAACAACACAGTTCCATATCCCCTTTATAATTTTAATACATCTTATGCAATATTTAATAAAAAAATAAGTAGTCATGGTTAGGATTAAAAAGAATGACCAAAAATTAAGAGAAAAACAGACAACCAGAATAAGTAGGTGATTAAGAGGTTAGAGTAAACAGATATGAATTTTAAAATAGTTTTGATTACTACGTACAGGAAAATGGGTAGCAGCATGCAGAATATCGGCAGAGAATTGGAATCTCTAAAACAGAATCTAATGGAAGGCTAGAAATTAAAAAAAAAAAGGATAAGTAAAAGGGTGAACTCATGAAATGAATTTAATAACAGAACAGAAAAGGGAAGATTCATGATTTGGTGTATTGGCAGAAAACAGATAAATATGCTAGCTAAGAAAATACAGTACAAAAACCTCATGCACACTGAGGAAAAATTTAATTTATACCTAAAAATATGGAATCCAGGAGAAGAAAGGAAAGAGAGAATAGAGGAAAAGCTATAAATGATACTGGATGAGAACTGTCCAAAATTTATAAAAGATGTGAAGTTACATATTTAAAGAAACTCAAATACGATAAAGAGAAGGAAAACCACATGTAGACACCTCAGAGCAAAACTGCACGTAACTGATGACAAAAATAAGCTTGAAAGGCAGACACTGGGGAGAAAAAGGAAGAAAGGAAGGAAGGAAGAAGGAAGGAAAAGGAAAGGAGAAAGAAAAGGAAGGAGGAAAGGAAAGGAAAGGAAAGGAAAGGAAAGGAAAGGAAAGGAAAGGAAAGGAAAGGAAAGGAAAGGATGGAAAGGAAAGGAAAAAAGGAAAGGAAAGGAAAGGAAAGGGAAAGGAAAGAAATGGAAAGGAAGTCTTCCCAATGAACAACAATCAAACTGACAACGGACTCTTCCAAAAAAAATGATAAGAGCCAGAAGACAATTGGAAGGAATGTGTATGTATGACAGGATTTATATGTTCTTAAAAAGCTTGGTAAAGGGGCACCTGGGTGGCTCAGTGGGTTAAAGCCTCTGCCTTCGGCTCGGGTCGTGATCCCAGGGTCCTGGGATCGAGCCCCGTATTGGGCTCTCTGCTCAGTGGGAAGCCTGCTTCCTCCTCTCTCTCTTTCTCTGCCTGCCTCTCCACCTACTTGTGATCTCTCTCTCTCTGTCAAATAAATAAAATCTTAAAAAAAAAAAAATTAGGGGCGCCTGGGTGGCTCAGTGGGTTAAGCCGCTGCCTTCAGCTCAGGTCATGATCTCAGGGTTCTGGGATCGAGTCCCGCATCAGGCTCTCTGCTCAGCAGGGAGCCTGCTTCCCTCTCTCTCTCTCTCTGCCTGCCTCTCTGTCTACTTGTGATCTCTCTCTGTCAAATAAATAAAATCTTTAAAAAAAAAAAAATTAAAAAAAATGCTTGGTAAAATTTACTTCTAAAGTTGCCTCAGCTTGTGTTTTATTTTCTGGAAGGATATTAAATTACTGATTCAATTATTTAATGGTTTTAAGGTCATTAATGTTCTCATTCTTTTTCAGTCACTTTGATATGTTGTTCTGTAAGTTTAATCTATTTCATATTTTTTTAACATTTTAAGCATAAGATTTCATAGTATCCTCTTATGTTTAATCTCTGCTTCATCTATTTTTTTCTCATTTTAATGTCAGACACTGTTTACTTGTGCCTTTATTTTGTACGTTGAAAACGCTCAAAAAATAATCAATTTTACTAAGCTTTTTTTGAAGAGACAATTTTTAATTTTATTTTCCTTTTTATTTTACACATGTATTCTACTTCATTGATTTTGCTCTTATTTTTATTTCTAACTCATTTGGTTTCATTTTGCTGTAATTTTTCAATGTCTTGATTTTGACAGTTAACTAATTTTGAGTGTGACTTATTTTTCAATACTGGTTTTGTCTTGTTCTATTTTTGTGGACTATAGCATATCAATTCCAACTTTTATGTGGAAGGGCAAAAAGCCAAGAATAGCCAAGGCATTCCTGAAAATTAAAAATAAATTAGAATCACACTAAAGCCAAATGATGTTTGTGTAACATTATGGGTATAGACAAGAGACCAATGGGCAAGCCCACCCACATGTGGAAACCAGATCTATAATTTTCTGAAAATTGCAGATCACTAGGAAAAAAGTAGAAGATTCAAGAACTGGAACTAGTTTAACTGGATAGCTAGAAAACAACAATGAAATCAAAAGTAGCTTTAAAAATTTAATGTAGGGGCACGTGGGTGGCTCAGTTGGTTAAGTGTCTGCCTTCAGCTCAGGTCATGATCACAGGGTCCTGGGATCGAGCCCCATGTTGTGCTCCCTGCTCAGTGGGGTGTCTGCTTCTCCCTCTCTCTCTGCCTGCTGCTCTGCCTCCATGTGTTCTCTCTGTCAAATAAATAACTAAAATCTTTTTTAAAAATTTAATGTAAAAAACAAAAAATTAAAGAACATCTTTATAACTTTGGGATACGAACAATCCTCAATAATGATACAAAATACACAAACCACAGGAAAAAAAACTGATAAATCTGACATGAAATACAAGAATATTTTCATCACAAGTTAATATAGAGTGAAGAAATAAGGCACAAACTTGGAGAAGATATTTCTCTCATGAAGAATTTCTCTCTAGATTAATGAGACACTTCTATAAATCAGTAAAAACGGAGGGGGTAAAGAAGAACAAAAGCAGCATAAAGGGCCCCAAACATATAACTCTTATTTGTAATGAGGAAAATGCAAATTAAAACTACACCAAGGTACCACATCACACACCAGATGGGATAGAATTTAAAAAGTCAGAGAATCCCAAGAGTCTTCCAACATGCAGAACAACAATAAGTTTTGATGTCTGGTGTTCAATCACTTGGGAAATGGTTCGCATTGACTAAACACAATGTGTAGATCGGATAACCTCGTAACTCCACTCTTCAGTATAAATCTGGAAGTGGCGGGTTTCAAATATTAGTGTACATGAGGATTAGTGTACATGAGAAGTACTAGGGGGCTAGTTTAAACAAGGTTGCTGGACCTTACCCCTGGAATTTCTGGTTCCACAGGTTTGGGTGGGGCCCAGGAAATCCCATTTCTACAACGTTCCCAGGTGATGCTGTTGGCTGCTGTGCAGGCATCACACATCAGGAGCCTGACTCTAAACTCCTGCACATGTCCACCAGATGAAATGCATTCCAGTATCTTCAAGAACACTCTTTGTGATAGCCAAAAACAAAAATGGAAACAAAACAAAACAAAAGGGGCGCCTGGTCGGCTCAGTGGGTTAAAGCCTCTTCTTTCAGCTCAGGTCATGATCCCAGGGTCCTGGGATCGAGCCCCATGTCAGGTTCCCCACTCTGTGGGGAGCCTGGTTCGCTCCCTTAATCCAAGTGCTCCTACGAATGTTCTATTTTTTTTTTCTTTCTCACTGGTTGCCCTAGTTGGAACAAGCCACTATGTTACCCAGTGTTTCATAATGCCTTGTAATTGGTTCTATAAATACCAAGTAAATGTATTTTGCCTGGCATCATGGTCATTTTGTTCAAGTTTTACCCTTTGAAATCCTGAAGCATATATAATTTATATCTGTATTTCTTATAAAACATAGGATGGTGTCTTGTATGTAATAGAAACTCAAAGATTTATTGAATTGAAACGGGAGTCAAAATGAGTGTTAAAAGTCTAACTGAATCCTTTGCATTTGAACAACCAGTCCCCCAAAACTGCAGTTGGGTGACAGCACAACATAAGGCAGCTTGTAGTAATCTGGAGGGCAGATCAGGAAGCCCTAAATCAGAATCCAAAGGATGGTTTTATACAAAGGCAAGAGGATAGAACCCGAGATACTTCAGATGCATGAATTACAAATATCCCCCCAGTGCAGCATCCCCCATGTGAACATTTATGTATGGCTTGAAAATGGTGAGCAGGAGAAAGTCCTGGCAAGTTCTTTATTTCCATTCTACATCAATTCCCGGAAAGCCAAGATGGGCAAATATACCACAGGTTCCGAATCGATTAAAACTGCTGAGCTGATTAATTAATTCAAACTTCCATCCATTCATGGGCTGTTTATTATGTATGGAGCACTTGCTGTTATTTTAAAAAAGGAATAAGACCCTTTCTGTCATCCAGAAGCTACAATGTAAACTCCCTCAAACTCACGCATGCGCACACACGTGCGTGCATACACACACACACACACACACACACACACACGCATTTCTGGAGTTCCTCATCATGTTTTATTTACATATGGTTGTAAATAAAAATATCAGAGTACATCATTACATATGATCATACAGTAATCAAAAGAACACTTCAAATGAGAAAATAAAATTGTTAATAATTAAATTTGTGGTTGACTTTGACTATGGAGCCAAGTGCTCTTAACTAGCACACTGTACTTTTCCCTGTTGTGTTATTTCCAACAGTTCTGAGGCAATTACATTTTCTAACATTAAGCATTTATTTAATGGTGCTTGGGACATACTCATTTTGATTGGATCTAAATCATGGCTCTCTCTGTCCTAGCAATGTGCTCTTGGAAACATTACATAATATTTTTTCATCTGTAAAATAAGAAGGATAGCATCTGCCTCGAGCACTGTCGAGAGGACACAAGGCAAGAATGGAAGGGAGGAGTCATCATCACTGCCAGGCTTCTTAAAGCAGGTGAATGACAGCATCCAAGTCAAAAGACAGTAATAGAAGCAAGAAGAAAGCCACTTGGAAGATAAGGTTTGTTGGTCTCTATGTCATGAATTATTTCTGTGGAAAAGCACGCTGGCCATTCACCGGTTCAATGAGAAGACATTTACTCACTTATTCCTTTGTGTTTGTCCAATGCTAGAGAGGGGCAGTGCTTACTTTAGACTTCTTTGTAGTAAGAGAAAGAAAGCACAAGCAAAAGACACGACAGTGGTTAAAAAAAAAAAAAAATTAAAGGCTTCCCATGCTTAGATGTGGTGAGACAACTAATTGGGTGGGATCATAGAGAAATGGGGCTGGAGATAAGGGAGGGTACTAAGTGGGGGCCAGCTAGACCTGTATGTCAGGGTAATATGTTGAAGATGCGATTATAAGCTAAACCCAAAAATAACAGGATCGGTTATTTTACATAATGTTAACTACATAATTTTCCCCTTAATTATGGGAATGGAGTAATGAAATGAGAAACAGAAAAACCTTTTAGGAAGGAAGTGCAATAAACCAGGAGAAAGGGCGAGATCATTTTTGTCCGGGATGCTAAGGGATATTTTACAAAGAATATAGGCTTTGGGTTTGGGGGCACCTGGGTCAGTTAAATATCTGGCTCTTGATTTTGGCTCAAGTCATGATCCTAGGATTCTGGGATCAAGCCACATGTAGAGCTCCACGCTCAGGAGGGAGTCTGCTTAAGGATTCCCTCTCTTCTTCTCCCTCTGCTAGCATTCTCTCTCTCTCTCAAATAAATAAATATTTTTTTTAAAAAGATTATAGGCTTTTGTTGGTTCCTTAAACATGGTTTGGATTTTGAGGAACTGTGGGAAGTCATGTGGGGAAACACTATTGACCTCATGCCCAATTATACTCATCGGCTCGTCAGGAATTACTTCCGGGTTCTGGACAACCCTTCAAGTCATTCCTGGTCTCCTCAGCCCTTTGGGTTGGCCTATGAAACCAGCCCACCCATTACTCTTCTTGTTGGGGTTTTTATATGCAAGACCTACCATGTAGAGAGGCACACAGCTTCCTCCTAGAGGTAAAGCCCTCCATCATACACCAGTAGCCCTGAGGGAAGCCAAGTGAGCTAACCAAATACCAGAAATCTTTCAAGTTGCTGATAACATGTGACTTCTGTGTATTTGTAACCACAGTTCTCCCAGCCACTCAGACTGAAATGTCCATAGTCTGTAACCTCTTCCCTCCTCCCAAAAGTATGCCTCACTTAGTTCCTTCCTATGCAAGGAGCCAATGCTTGCTTCATAAATCTTTATGCATCAGACAAACAACAGGAATGAAGGACTGCAATGAAGGGCCTCATTGTGGTAGTCTGAACAATGGTTCCCCAAACCATGTCCATGTCCTAGACCCCAGAACCTGTGCATATGTTTCAGTGCAAAGGGAAACTAAGGTGACAGATGGAGTTCAGGTGGCTCACCGTCTAACCTTAACATAGGGCAATCAGCATGGATTACCTGGTTGAGTCCAATGACATCACAAGGGTCAGTCCTTACACGTGGAAGATGGAAGCAGAAGAGAAAAGTCAGAAAAAGATGGGAGGGCAAAGCAAGGCCAGAGAGATGCCGTGTGAGGACTCAACAATGTTCCCTTGCTGGATGTGAGGCTGGAGGAAAGGACCATGAGCCAGGGAACATGGGCAGGCTCTGTAAGTTGGAAACAGAAAGGAAATAGACACCCCCTTAGAGCCACAAGAATAGAACATAGCCCATCCAGCATCTTGATTTTAGGCCAGTGAGATGATATTATATAAATGGAAAATGGTCAAACAATGACCCAATAAAAGTCCACACCACTCATACAGGCAGAACAACTCATTTGCGAAGTAGAAAAGCACTGAACTAAATGAATGAAAGCCACAAATGGGCTGTGACTATCAGCTTTTTCCTCCTGGAATGACCACAATTTCAGGTCTTCCACCAAACAATACATTTTGCATTTCGTGTTTTTGCAGAAACTGGTAATTGAGCCGTTGAAAGTCTGATTTTGGTAAATACATCTTTCAAAGCCATCGGCAAATTCTCTGCTCTGATTAAAGGAAGGGAGGACAAATCCTCACCCTTCTATTTACTCCCCATAAAGCTGGGGATCTTGAAGGGGTCAAGGAAAAAAATCCCATTACATGTACCTATAAATATTATTTTAGACGTGTAACAGTTGGCATGGTGGGCACCGTTTGAGGGTAGAAGTCCGATGGGGCTCTAATTGTATTCTCAGTGGACAAAGCATTCTCGAAAAGTGTTCTCTGCCTTTGGTCCCATGAACATCAGGCTACAACTGTGACTAAGAGTTTAAAAATCACACTCATGACTGACTCCTTCATGTTCATAGAAAGATTAGATCAGAATGAATGCAGAAAAAAATCGCTCTGGGTAATAAAGCAAGTGTATCTAATTAGCATTAGTGCAGTGATCAAGTAAAGCAGTTCACTGTATTAAGTTACTCTCCTTGTAGCTTTATTTCTGGCACTAAAAGAAGGAGGCTTGCAATCCATTCCCATTAAGCCTGCAATAGCTCTGTACATATTCAGTGTGCTTAAAACAGATCAAGGTGCTCTAATTCAGGAACCCTCCAATAGTGATTAGGGAGTGATGTTATTTCTATCAAAGCACAATCCCTTGAGGAGTCTGAATGAGAATGCCTTCAATGGTCTCCCATTACCCTGACAGACTACCTATTTTCTTCATCAAGAGGAACACAATTTCTATCAGAGGCCCACATACCTGTCACCACACACAAACATGAAGGCAGGTTTGGATCTTTCTCTCCCTGAAACATGCTTTTCAGAGTCCTGAATTTCTTGTGATTGGGGGAATCTGAGAAGATTTCCTACAACACTGAGACATCACTATAAACCAGGAAGGAACCCCAAATAAGGTCCTTCAGTATGTACACACACACACACACACACACATACACGCTCACACGCGCATGCACTCTCTTTCTCTTTCCTATCCACTCACACAGTCACTCAATCTTTTGCTCACCAAAATAAAAGTTCAAATCAAAACCCAGCACCAACAAATTCCGTTTTTGTCCTGTTATATTCAAAATCTGTTGCATCGTGTAAATAAATGTGCCCAAAACAACCACCACCACAACACAAATTCCTGAAACAACAATGATCCTATTTAAAGATGCTGCTTGAATTTTAATGCCTTTCATTTCAAACCCAAAATAGTAAGTTTGATGACACGAATAGAAAATGAAGTCTTCCTCCAGCCTTTCTAGGATATGATCCACTTAAGCACAGAATGAAAATATTTTAAAAGGCCCTTTAAAAACCAAGAGGCAGATGTTCAGGTAAAAGCAAAGCCAGGAGATTGTATATTTTAATAAAGCTATTCTATGTGCAGCCCCAAATTAGGAATGGCATTGAGGCTAGGGCGTGTCTAAACCATCACCACCTGTTTGCCCTGAAAAATCATTTAAAGTCACACTTTCAGAGTAGTCCCCTTCTAACCAATAAAACTTAGCCAGCTTCATCAAGAGACCCGAGCTCCTCCAAAGGAATGTACTTGAAACCTGAAGCCTCAGTCTCGAGTTCCTGCCCTGCTTGTGTTCATATAAACGAACCACAGTAAAACCAGCCTTCAGGGGCAAAGGCAGACATGGGAGGAAGAGGACCAAAAAGAGAAAGAAAAAGAGAGACAGAGACAGAGACAGAGAGAAATTCTTCTTTCCACTGGCTTCATCGTGAGAATCATACTTTCTTTTGGTGAATTCTAGTAATTTCTTCAAAGGCTCTATTTTTTTTCCTCTTTTCTTTTTTGCTCCTGCAGAATTCTGTGCTACATTTTCTGTGCAACAGAAGAGATCCAACTTTGCAAGTTGAAAGCAAGGGCAGGAAAGCCATCCCAAGTGTTTTAGTAATTAAACGAATATGCATAATGAACCATATGCCCAAAGGGCCTGTTCTTCATGCGGGCCAGATTTTTGTTTGAATTTTTAATTTTTATATACAGATGAAACATTCAGTGTAATCTACCAACAGTGTGAGAGAGCATGCGATAAGAAAAAGTGCGAGGGACAGTCCACGTAGGAGCAGGAACGGGAGACACTGGAGAAATTCTACTCCGAAGATGTTGATTCAAATGTGTTTTTTCCCCTCTAGCAATTGTTCCTGTCATCTGCTCAGAGCCTTCCGGAGACACATATAACGAATACACTGACAGCTTTATACAGTATGAGTAAAATACAGTGCCGTCAGCCGAAAAGTGTGAAAATCCCATGGGACAAACAAGGATTTCTTAAAAAAAAAAAAAAAAAAATCCTTCTACACCCATCATTCAGACTACCATCGTGAATTACAGGGAATCCTCCCAAGTCTCTTTCGGAAGCTACATAAATATTATATTGTAGGCACTAAGCCACATATATTAGCGATTTGAACTGATCTAAGAGGAATTCTTGCCTCTCAATGATGCAACTGTGCGTAGCAGGTGGAAAACGCTCGGGGCGGAATGCAAGCTTGTCCTCCCCACTCCTACCGCGATACGCACGATGAATTTAAGGATTCAATATGCTTGCTCAGATACACAGATCCCCTATATTTCCTGAACTACCGTCACGGAAGAACTGGCAAAACCTTCCTTTAAGCTTTTCGGTGTCATTTTGAGAATACTGAGTTATAATCAAAGCAACATTAAGAGACACAGAGTCTGATAAGATTTCCTATATCCGCTCCTAGATGCACAGGATTGAGGAAGCATTCTCTAAGGCAGAAGAGAGCTTTGTAAAAATGTGTTTGTAAGACGTTTGAAATTTACAGTGATGGTCTGGACAAAGTCACCAGGTCCTTCTGGTGGGTTAATCTTGTAAATGCCTAATTCAGGATAAACATTTCAGAATGTGTGTGTGTGTGTGTTGGGGGTGGGGGATGCCACAGGGGAAATGCTAAAGTTCACTATCCTCCATGTCTTTAACTGAAATAACCCAAAAGCAAGAGGCTACCCTGGGCCTTATGGCATGGCAAAAAGATGAAAATCTGATCAAAAATCGACGGGAAGCCTTAGCCTCGTTTCAGCCCCCATTTTGAACACAGATATGCTGTCACTTTCCCAATGCAAACACCAGAAATGGAAGGCAAAGCACTTAAAGAGCAAATAATAATGGAGCTGTAAATAACATCTCTCATTGCTTTCACTCTTAATTCAGAGTTTATGCTTTTGACAACGGCTAGGTTACTTGATCTAGTGGTCTCAGCGGAAAGACAGATAAACTTCAACTGCAGGCACAAGACAAAAATTGACAAGGAGCGTCACCTTTCCTGACTGTTTAAATCCTTTAAGGAAGTGTCGGAGCAATTAGAGAGGGAGTGTAATCTTTGCAGAGTGCATTAACACTCTCCGACCTCCCAGACAATAGATCAGACCTCAGACACATAATGCTTCCCTAAGGCTTTTTAGCCAGCATATTTGATCTCTTAGTCACTCCGCGTGTTACTATAGGTATCATCCCCATAGAAGGCATTACTCATGAGCACTCCTGTCCACTAGGTCTGAGGCTGGTCTGCAATCAAGCAAAAGCCGGAAAATCACCTTAATCCTCTGCGTACTTCCTGTATCTTTAAGATGGGACGGGGTGGGGGGGGGGTTAGACTTCTGGAAAAGAGTCTTTCACAATTCTTTTATCATTGTTTAAAGCTACAGAGTCTGTTCTGTAAAAGTGAATTACAGTAGACCCCCGGTATCTGGGGGGGGATACCTTCCAAGACCCCCAGTGGCTCCTGAAACTACAGAGTACCGAGCCCTATAGATGCTGTGTTTTTTCCCCTACATACACACCCATGATAAAATTTAATTTATAAATTAGACACGGTAAGAGATTAACAACGATTAATGAAACAGAACAATCCTAACAACATACTCTAACAGAAGTTACGTGAATGTGGCCTCTCTCAAAGTGTCTTTTGTAGGTACTCCCTCTTCTTCTTGGGATGATGAGAGATGCTAAAATACTTGGTGTGGTGAGGTGAATGATGTTGGTGCTGGGACGGAGTGCTAGGCTACCAGTGACCTTTTGATGCATGTCAGACAGAGGGTCATCTGCTCCTGGACCCTGGGTGAGACTGGCTAACTAAAACAATGGGAAGCAAAATTGTGGAGAAGGGGAACCTCTGGTATTGCTTTCATATGGACGGGTCATTAGATGAGCTTGGGAGGGCAGGGAGGGGGACAACTTCCAAAATATTTGATGCTTTTTGTCTACAAGATGAACTTCATAATCGACTCACTAAGAAAAACGCCAGGTGCGATAAACAGTACTGTAATATGCAAAAGAAAGCAAAGGTTGGGCGGGGCGGGGGGGGGGTGGGGGGATCAAATCAACTCCTTGTACTCCAAGCTTTTAAATCTTCATCTGTCCCGCAGGTCATGTGGCAAGGCACATGGGTCAGACAATAACCATTTCCTGATGAACACATCCTGTTCCAACCGCTAATCTCACAGTGGAAGCTTGGCTTTTACCATTTATTATAAACATTTTCAAGAACTGCTTACCGCGATATATTTTTTAATGGATCAGATTTTGGTCAGCTGCTAACAGAGAATTGAATATTCTTTATACAAAGACAGCAAAATAGGTTTTCTGAGAGTCTGACTTACTTTCCACTTTTCTCCCTCATGAGTAAATTGGAATAGCAATTGAAACAGAATATAAGAAGGCTGGGTTTCTTTTCTGTTCTTTTTCCTTTTCCTCCCTCTTCCATTATAAAAAATTCTGTATCTAACCTCATGGTATACAAGACCTTATTGGTTTTGAACTTTATCACAAGACTTGGTGAAATGTCCAAAAGAGAGACAAAGGCCGAAATTCACATAATTAGCTCAAGACTATTACAGCTGTCTGTTGATGACAGCATCTAGAGCCTACCGCATTTAAAGTAAAATAATTACATTTTCTTAGAATTAAGGCAGTTCCCCCTTGAAAATGTGTACTGTCAAGGTTTTGCATATGAGACTACAAGAAAAGAGAAGAGGTGCATATTAGCTTTATGTTTTAGCAAATCGTTTTAGAGTTAGCATTTTTTTTTTTTTAAAGATTTTATTTATTTGACAGAGAGATCACAAGCAGGCAGAGAGGCAGGCAGAGAGAGAGGAGGAAGCAGGCTCCCCTAGAGAGCAGAGAGCCCGATGTGGGGCTCGATCCCAGGACTCTGAGACCATGACCTGAGCCGAAGGCAGCGGCTTAACCCACTGAGCCACCCAGGCGCCCCTAGAGTTAGCATTTTCAAACCCAAGCTTAAGAGAAAGAAAAATGGCAGATGAAAATAGATACTCACAAAAACCAATTTAAAAACTTTTGAAACTTGATTACCAAATAAAGATCTACTGAATGCTTTAACTTTGCTTCAACAATGCCTAAAATCCAAAATGAAATAATGAAAGTAACTGGAAAAAAATGTTACCGTATCTACTATGCATCCTCTAATGTTTTAAAAGAAATTACTTATGTTATGTTTTTAATCCCTGGGTAAAATTGCTTTCAAGGAATTCGTGATCCCACTCAGATTAAAACTAACCACGAACAGTTAGCTAGGGAAGGAAATGTCCTCCTAAACCAAATGGATTTCATACTCTGATGAGAAGGTGTATCTGTGTACAGACACTCACACTCGCACGCGCGCACACACACACACACACACACACAGAGCACTATGCCTAAGTAATTTAGTACAATAGCAAAGGACTTTATAACCCTGACCACTGTCACAGGCATACAATTTTAGTTAAGGAAATTAAAAATAAAGGGGGAAAACAGGTTTAAAAATGGTTGTCCTGTGAAATCTGTACCAACTTCACAACAGTCCAGATCCCATCCCTTATGCCTAAAGATGAAAAAACCATAGAATATCTGAGTAAATCATCAATAGAGATTACACAATGCCAAAACTTGAGTTTTTTTAAAACTAATATAATGATTTCTGCTCATAGATAATTGTATTAAATTAAAAATAAATTGCTGAAATTAAAATCCCCAAGAAGCCATCCACAGAAATTTGCTTTGGACTTTAATCATTTATGAGTTTCTATCGCCACCTGCAGGACAATCTTTAAGGAAACTCAAGCAATATTTGAGTTTTTTTGCCATTCTTTCTTTTCCTCTTTTTCTTTCTTCTCTTCTTCCTCCTCTTCCTCTCTTAATGTCTGTGGGAACCTATGTGTGTGCATTAAAAATTGCTGGGATATCAATTATTTATCTTTTGAAAATATATATAATTAAACATGTAAAACTCACCAATGAAATGCAAACTTAAATTTTCTGGAAGAGGTGTAGGGGACTGTGGCCACAGGCAGCCAATTTTTTAACAGCAAAGCATATCCCATTCTCCAATTTTGCAAAGTAAAATTCTGATGGAAGGTTAACCTACAGTAATTTCCTTACCAAAATGATAAGGACTTCAATGATTTCCAAGGAGAGCAGTTTTTGCTAAGGAACAGTTTACAAAAAAGTTTATAATTGCATGTACCTGGCTTAGAGCAGAGAAGAAATCTACCAGAGAAGAAAGTATCAGCAAATTCATACTTAGGGTTTTGTTGCTCTTTAAGCAAAAGACAAGTGTTAGATAGTATTTTACTAACTGTTACCGTAACCTAATAAAGAACAGGTTTTAAGGGCTGATGTCAAAGCTTAAACACAAAAGCAAAGACCATCATGATCATCGTATTTATGTCTTCATCACTACCAACATAAAGTTTGGATTAGAAAGATCCATTACCTGGGGCACCTGGCTGGCTCAGTCAGTTAAGTGACCAACTCCTGATATTGGCTAAGGTCATGATCTTGGAATCTGCTCCTTGTGAGACCCTGCACTGGTGAGCTGAGTCTGCTTGGGATTCTCTCTCTCCCTCTACCCTATACCCCCCAACCCAATGTATGCATGCTCTCTGTGTCAAGTAGATAAATACTAAAAAAAAAAAAAAAGAAAAGAAAAGAAAGAAAGAAAGAAAAGAAGAGAAGAGAAAGACCTACTACCTGTAAAAGAAGGGTCAGCCAGATGTATATGAAGTAAGTATACAGACTTTTGCTCCTCCAGGCCCCATTCTGAGTAGCAGGTCTGCAGACATATACAAAATCGTTCAAACGTAAGACTTAAAGAAAAAATGTTCTTTTATTTTAAGAACATAATTCACAGCTACCATGTAGACATAGTTCACACTCATGAACTAAAACCATAATTGTGAGGTTCATGACCACAAACATCACATACTAGACAAGTGTATAGGGTTGAGCAGCATCCTCTGTTCTAATAAGCCATGAGGCCTTGGGAAAAATCATTTTACTGAATGTGAAGGGCCTCTGATTTAACATTCTATAGCTCCATGCTTCTCCAGACTTAAAACAGTAGCCATGAGGGTCTCATTTTCAACACCTAGTAAGCTGAGAAGGGCATTTCTTTCTTTCTTCTTTTTTTAATTTTTCTTGACAAAATGAAGTATCTTTGGCAAAGACTTGAAACAAAAATTTTTAAGACTTTGCTCAGAAATAGAAAAGTCATTTTAAAGGAACATACATATATACAAATTCAGTAAATAAATATAAATGTGTATATATTATTTATATATAATATATATATGGATCTGGGCTATATATATATACACATACATATACATACATACTTACATACATACATGAGTGTACACACACACACACACACGCACACACACACACAGGGTGCATATGAATTTGGACTATAAGAAAATCCCAGAGAGATTAAAAGTCAGCAAACATTGTACAGAAACACGGCTTAGGTGAGGACCTATTGAATTGGATATTAACTGTCTTTGCATCTTTTCAATCAAAGTGAGAGCTGGAATATCAGGCCACTGAATGTCTCCCCCTCACCCCGAAATTAGCTGTTATTTAAAAAGCCAATGACACAACACTGAGAGAGGAGGAAAGGCAGCAAAACACACCTTCCGAAGTCATAAATCAAATGGCAAAAAGTACAATACAGCATAGTAAACCGTCACCAGACCACAAAGAAGGTTTCTCTCCATAAACATCGGATCGGGCAGCTGGAATGATTACCAGGCTCTCCTGCAACTGTCGCCTGTAGTGGGTCTAATTACAGGCTACCGGCTAAGGCAAGCATGCCCGCACTACACATGGCAATAAAAGGGCCATCCGCTTGCCAAGCCCAGCCAGACAACGGAGAGCACGCGCCACCTGATGGGGAGGCCCAAAGATCAGCCAGAGAGACTAATAAAAATGACAGCTTAGAAACAAATGACAAAGCTTGGGCCACCAAAAAAAAAAAAAAAAGAAAAAGAAAAAGAAAAAAGGCAGCATCAAATTAGCCAGAAGTACAAGTGCTGAACGTGGCTCTTCAACAGATCCGAACCAAAGCAGGGAACCAGTTATAACTTTTCACACACACATTGGTGATTTTTCTCCCTCTCCTTCTCTTTTATTTCTAGATTTTTTTTTCATTTTTGCATCATACAAAATGTTTGCACATCCAGGTGTCACATACAGAAACAGATGGAGAAAGAGGGCAAAAAAGCACTCAACTCTATGAGAATTTAAAATAAAATCCCCCTCATTTGGGGGATGCTGATCTGGGTTAGAGATTTGCCAGCTCCTTCCCCCTTCCCCCTGGTTCTCCCACTGCTGGCTGCCTTTTGGCCCTTTTGCTATAGATTAGCATCACCCCCTGGATGGGCAACGTCAAGAGGAAGCTAGAAAAATGCACATTACACAAGGTTATGATGCAGCTGTTAGATTGTCTTTGGATTTTACCCTCTGATGGGGTCCCAGGCTGTCACGGTTAGAGGAGGAGTTAGAATACAAAGAAAGCAGCGTCTGATCATAGATGGTTTGTACTGGTTCTAGCTCTCTTCCAAGAAGTATTGATCAGAAGCCTACTGTGTACACAACACATAAGCCATTAAGGACGTACGCAGAGGTAGAAGATGGGGACTTTGTCACTGTGTAGCTCACACTGTCCTAAAACAATCCTTCCAACATATGGCTACAATACACTGAATAAGTCCTTAGTGTTTTCACATTAACCTGAGTTATTAGGCCATGGAAATAAAATTCCTCCATTTTTGATGTGAAGAATTAATTTATTAGATCGAACATGAAGAATGCTCAGAGCTTTAAAGACAGAGCCATGTGCATGGCATTTGGTGATTCTATGCACATGAATGAGCCCTAGAAAGAGTTGATGTGTGAACACCAATGATATAGTGTGTAATACACCATACTGTATTGTATTGTGCATAATACAATGACCTGCATTTCTGTCCTATCCTGGAACAGGTCTTCCTCAAGTCCTTACCTAACATCCTTCATGATGAATCAGCAACTATGTGCACGTACGTGTGCACCTGCTCTCATGAAGCCTCTGAGTTAGAATACCACCACACCTACCAATAGTGATACCAGGTAATAATCCCTACCCACCTTTGTAGCCCATTTCCTATTTTTAAAATATTCCCTTGCATATTAACAAAGTTCATCTCCAAAGGACAAATTTAATTTTTCTTATGGGGTGTGTCCATCATTAAATGGCACCACTTTGGTTTCAACTTTAAGAGGAGGGCAGTGGAGAGTGGCAGGGAGGCAGGGAGGGGAGGTGGCAGGTGGCAAGAGAAATGGGGAGGGAGGCTGGGGAGAAGCTGGGAGGAGGGGTAGATGGATGAGAAGGAGGAAGGGAGAGGAGAATGAAGGGAGATGGGGAGAGAAGGGAGGCAGATAAGGGACTGGGGAGGACTTAGCATGACAGTTTCATCTTTGTATCTCAGTATCTAATAGTGCTTGAGATGCTGGACAATGGTTGAAGAAAGCAAGGGAGAGAATGAATGGGGCAAGCCTGAAGAGGGCACTAGCTGGGTCAAGGAGTGACATGACCTCCTGATCTCTTCTTTCTCTAAGATTTAAGACCCTACACTCAGGACCAAGTTCAAATTAACAGTAGGATATTTCTGGACAGTAGAGAACTAGACTGAATTCACTGAGAATCTGCAAAGGACGATGGCTCCCAACCAGAACTCACAGAAGGCAGAAAACATGTGTGTGTGTGTGTGTGTGTGTGTGTGTGTGTGTGTGTGTGTATCCCTCCAGAAAGCTTAGAGGAGGCAGTAGGTAGAGACAAAAGCATTCTCATGCAGAGCTGGCACATGTCATACAAAAGTGAGAGTTAACCATTCGCTTGTTATCTAATGGGGCCATGTGAAGACTGGCAATGTATGTTCTTCTAGGAATTTAAAAAAAAAACAAAAACAAAAAAAAAACAGATCTCATGCTTACTAGTCAAACTGGGATGTGCCAAAATATCCAAATGATTTCAGTTAGCCTAGTTATGATTCTGTCTGAGAGTGCAATTCAATTACAAAGTTGAAAATATAAACATGAAAATATGCTAGAGTAGTTAAGAGTGTCCTTTTAAATTTTCAACAGATAATCTTTTAATGCAATTACTGTAATTTTATTAAATGGCATAATTAGTTAATGCCTGAGAAGTTGTCAATAGAAGGTGCAATTATGTTGTAAAAAATTATAATCACAATGTGCGATGATGGATTGTTCTGAGGAAAAAATGCTGAAAAACACCCTTTAAAATATTTTTGAAGGTATATTATGTAGTCTTCTGTGAAAGGAAGGCTTGGGAAATCATCTTATAAATGTTAAATAAAACAATAAATTGTCAAATATTTTAAGCATTTTAC
The DNA here is from genome assembly GCF_002288905.1 of Enhydra lutris kenyoni. Taxonomy (NCBI): domain Eukaryota; kingdom Metazoa; phylum Chordata; class Mammalia; order Carnivora; family Mustelidae; genus Enhydra; species Enhydra lutris. The sequence goes on from NW_019154113.1 coordinate 10,477,092, forward strand.
AGGATATATTTATACATTTCGCACACGAGTATATATGGATGCATTTAAAATGTCAAAAAATATCTTTTCCTCCAGACAAAGTGGTTATTGGAACTGGATTTTTTTTTTCAGCTTTAGAGAAATACTGTTAATCTTGAGCTCCAACTGCGCAAACACCTACTGAACAGGCAGTGAGGTCTGTTCTGTACATACAACTGACTTTTGGTGGAGATGGAAACACGGCCACCAAATGCTTAATCAAATGCAGGTGCATCTAGTTGTGAATAAATTGATGATAGAACTTAAAGAAGAAGTAAATCTTTTAGACACAGTTAATACATAAATATCAAAAGCATCGAGAAGACATGGACCAGCACTATTTTAAAAGTCTGATGTAAAAACAAAATTCCCATTATCGCTGTCACTTGTAGCAAAGTACATTCAACCTGAACATTCTTTAGACCACAGAATGGATCGTGGACAGAAGCAATCCTCAAGATTTCATAGAAGGGCTAATTAAACTGTTTTCACAAAATGTTTCACGGAGAAACTTTGTATCTCCCAGATACCTTTGCTTCTTAGTCTCCCTGTGTGTGTGCGTGTGTGTGTGTGTGTGTGTGTGTGTGTTTATGCACGCATGTGGCATGTGGGTTGGAAAGGTCCATTCTGTTACTGTTGCTGTTGTTTATAAGTTCGATGTGAAGTCATTTCACCTTTCTCAACATTCCAGGATCTCTCAAAGCTAAGAATCCCATATATGCTAAATACGGGATTTCACTGAGAAAGTGGGGAACAGTATTTTTAACCTTATTGGAGAAGGAGAGGTTGATTGATGCTTTAAATTATGTCTCATATTACAGGCCCTGTCGACTCTGAAGAAGAAATTCTTCATTTTCTGACACTCAAAAAATTGAGGAAAAAAGTCACAGATGTTAAAATCATAGCTTTATGAAGATACCCATTGATATATGGTAGATTTAGATTACTTTTTAACATCAAACGTCCAAGTAAAAGTTTAATAAAATAAGGAATCCATCAATGCCCCACAGACTTGCCTCTCTTGAAGCAATAGGTGTGTGTGCCTGAAAGACTAGTAGAAAATTGAAAAAAAAAAAAATGCAATCCTTTTTTATAGCATTAGGAGACCTTTGCTATTTAAAATAATCTTCTGATGATGCTGTCTGTCAAGTAAATGCTTTTTTGTCATATGAAAAAAAATCTTACTTATGCCGTAATGCAACTTCAGGTCTTTTCAAAGACAGTATTGGAGTTTGTAAAATACATGTACCCAACAGAAAAATAAAACAAAAATCCTCTATAGATGACTGGTTCCATGATACAAACATCACAATGCAGAATTATCTCTGGAGAACAAATTCCATTTATCCTATCATTAAATAATGTATTTGTATTGAAACATGGGGATAGACTATAGAGTACCCCATTCCCCCCCACCACAAGAAATACAGATCTATCTCTTTCTATGATAGCTGTTGCCTTAAGACATTTTGAAGGAATGCACTAATGTAGATAGATAAATAAATGTCCTTGTCTCTACACTTATCCCTTATTTCGAATAACCTGGAATTCTCAAAAAGAATCTGGCAAAAGTATGGAGTTTATCCATGACCCCCGTCATGTAGTTGTTTTCAGCCTTCATGCTCTCCATCATCTAAGAGCTTCCCCTAAATGTGGGTAAAAAATAACTCCATCTTCAATTTGGGTCTCAGCCTGGAACCAGCCACTGAGATTTTCCAGACCATCCAGCTAGATTCCAAGGATGTCATGTGCATGTGATTCCCAGGGTCTGGGTCCTCCACAGATATGGCACAGACATCTCCACCTTATGCTTCTTCAGAAGAGTTCTGGCTCTATCTCTTGTCAATGTAATGACCGTGACTAAGAATTATTCCCACTCACATGATGAGGGGTCCCCCTCCCCCAAAGCATCTTGGAAAAGGCTTAACTCCCATTCATTCCACCTAAACACATATCTGAAATGACCAGTGTCATTGTCCCTAGAGTCATTATCATCTATTTAATTATAAGGACCACAATTACTGCATTCTGAACAGCAGTGAGAGGTAGTATAGCCCATTGGTTAAACACAAGGACTCCAAAGCCTTATGGTCTGGGTTAATACCCCAGCTGGGCTTAAAAGCATATGAGCTCTGACACTCTATTTAACCTCTATGGGTTCATTTTTCTCATCTGTACAAAGAAGGCAATAACTGGTACCTACATCAGCAGGTATTGGTGAGGACTAGATGAGGTAACATTTCCAAGATGCTTCGGGCAGCACTAGACACACAGTAAGCACCAAAACGTGAGCTCTTAAAGACCCCTAGAGGTGAAAGTCTGTGTCTGAAAATGGCCACGCGCAGATCTATGAAACACCATGTGTAATTACAAATCCATTCACAGGGAAATACCCAGATGTGCTTCTTCTAAGCATGATTTTTAGTTACCCTTCGCCTCTGTCAATAAAGTGACATCTCCTATTAATTTGTTTTCCCATTGGAAAAGTTGAGAATAGGGACTCTGAGCAGAAAAAAGAAAATATATACATATTTAATTTATAATGAGTCAAGCTCAGAAAATGCCACAAAGTAAAATATCTAGAAAATCTGGAGGAAAGAGAAAGACTCAAGAGACAAAAATGAGCAAGATATCCTGTAGTCTAACAAAACAGAAACCAAGCCTATAGACACATGTTTCGGAATGGCACAACCCCTCTGAAAAAAATCCAAATTTAATTTCTTACAACAATGAACTCAAGGTTGTAGGCAACATTCGCATAGCATGTGCCAGTGAATTAAAAACATTCTTCTCCGAGTGTTGGGAATGAGTACAGTCCCCTGGGTAAGTGGAGAGGGTATTAATCCCAGGGTGGAGGGTTTTATGCCTGGACAGTCTAGTAGATAAATCCCCCCATGTTTGTCCACCCACTTCTGACCAGACACCATGTGGACTTCTATCTTTATAGGCCACTTGTCTTTAACCCTGCTTTCAACATAAGATATATGAATATATCCTATCCACACCCATAGGAATCCTTAGAAAACGTATGCTTTGCTTTCCTTATGTCTTAAAATGAACAGCCACAATACACTCAACACGATCGTACAAGGTTCATGTTGTGTCTCGTCTGAAAATAGAAACATTGACATGACATTAATAGGCTATTTTATATTATCTGACAAAACGTAAGAAAAAAAAATCCTATAGTTTTGCCCTTAGCTTGTGGTGCTGGAGTCACTTCCAGGACCTTGGGAAGAAGGCAAAGCCCCACTGAGAACTGGCCCACCAAAAACACTTCTTTACCCACCTGTGCCGTGAGCCCTCAGACACCACGGATCCTACTTTCGAATACAGAAAGGCCTTCAAATGCAGTCCTATTACTTAGTAAAACCTTGGCCTGAGACCTTGCTTTAAATCACCACAGAATTCTTCGGCTCCTACAATGCCAAGACAAGTGGATGAAGCATGAACAATGGTCGTACCAATGAATAAGGACCAGTAACAGCACCCTGTGCTTGGTGGGTCATAGGAGAGACTCAGGCTGTACCCCCGATGACAAACCCGGTGCTCTCCACAGGGCAGCAAGGAAGAGAAGAAGCAGGGTTTTGGCATCACAGGAGCCCTTCCTTTCTCTGGCCCAGGTCACCTGAGGATCCAACACTTTGCAGAAAGATAACCCTTAATGGGGTCCCCCAGAGTCATGGACACAGTACCGCAGCCAGTGGTGGCCCTGGATGAAAGGATGAAAGGATGAAACTAGCCATCTGTACACCCTACAGGAGGCTAACATCACAAGTAGGTAGGCAGGAGGCCTAAAAGCAAAAGGTTCTCCCCACAAATGAAGGCTTGGATACCCATGGTCTTAAAATATAATAAGGGAGACTAATATACATACTTTTTTTTAATCCTGAAAGTACATTTTCTTTATACACTCTTACTTTAGGAACAGACTTTTGTAATCACCATGATGATAACAGTCGCAAAAACAGTCTCTAATAACATAACCCTTCATCTGCTCAGGGAGGGGAGAAACCACCTCTCTCTGTATCCGTAGTATCTCTGAGATCTGCCAAGGCTGGTCCAAGTACACAAGAGATAAACGTTTGGACACGGGATTTCAAATTAAAACTGGAAAGGGATACCTTTAAGGGAGCACTCCTCATTCTCGTACCTTCAGAGAAAAGGTGCATGCACATATCATTCCTGGTTGACTGCATTTTCTCAGTGACGTCCAGTGGGAAACGTCCCCCAGTAAACACACACACAGACAATGGAGACTCTCCCAGTCTCACAAACCCATGTATCCTTGCAACATCATACTGTGGAGAACCAAAGAAGAGAGCCTTTATATGGATAATGGAAGAACCTTTATCTTCAATTTTGTGGGCCACAGTGATTTGAAAGGATGAAGCAGCCACTGCAGTCTGCTAGCCGAAGAGCGTGTTTCCCAGCGTGGTGCCCCCCAGGACGGACATGTGCCGGGACTGGACGGTGGACCCACTGCTGATGCCCCTTTCCCATTGAGAAGGCCCCTCGAGTAGACAACCTATTTCTATTCATTTGTTCTAATCTTTCTTCAGATCAGGCCGGCAGTCCATTAATCATTTCTGTCATTCCTCTATATAAGTCCGTGCAATGGAGCTCTGTTTTTCTAAAAATCACAGTGCCAGAAATTAAGCTCAAGAAAGAGGAAATCCTCTCCTCCTCACAGGGGCTGGCTGGGGTGCTGACTGGAAGAAGCCACCGATTGTGTTGACTTTCCTCTTGTGCCCAGAATCACAAGAGAACATTCTGTGGAAAGTTTTGAAGAGAATTCAGGTGGGAAGTGCAGGTGGGGAGGCTGAGGAGGAAGCCAACATGAAGCCTCCAGCTGAGGAGAACATTGAAAGAAAGGGAGGCAGATGAATAAATGCCAGAACAAGACAGATAAGGATTAAGAGCATTCTTATTTATGTTTTTATTAAGGCCAGTTGTTTTTAGCAACTTCAGACCAAAGAAGAAGTATATTAAAAGTCCTGGTCATAGCCCTCATAGGCCCTCTACATCTTGAAGCAACGGAAGTCTAAAATTAATGAAACCAAACAGAACGTTCTCCACGGCAAAGAAAAAGTCTCTTGTGGAGCTGCTATAGTGTATATGTGATATGTGTAATAAGGAATAAAGATGAGAATGACCTTGAACGCACTGACATCTTAGGCTGATTTAAAGAAAAAAAAATTAAAGATTGTATTTATTTATTTATTTGACAGAGAGACAGTGAGAGCGGGAACACAAAGCAGGGGGAGTGGGAGAGGGAGAAGCAGACTCCCCGCTGAGCAGGGAGCCCAATGCGGGCCTTGATCCCTGGACCCTGGGATCATGACCTAAGCTGAAGGCAGATGTTTAATGACTGAGCCACCCAGGAGTCCCTAAATTTTTTTTTTTTTTTTTTAAATGAGGATGTGCCTATGAGGTAGGAGAAAGCATGGACGATTAAAAAACAAAACAAACAAACAAACAAACAAACAAAAAACAGAGGCAGAAGATTCATGATTTACCGAAGATCCTGACTCAGAACGACTCACACATCCTATTAGGCCTTATTGTGATCTTTGCACAATACAAAGGTTAATAGCATGATAAAAAAAAGCGGGGGGGACAAGATTAGCAGTTGGGAGATTTGGTTTCTCTTTCCATGTCTGACACTACCAATCTCTTCAAGAACAAGTCCTTTTTACAAATGGTGGAGAGTGCCCAGAGGCCTAAGTTGGGGGCATGGCACCAACTTTCAAGTCCTTAAAAGATTCCTGGGCTCTCAGAGGTTAACTTAGGTGGTTCTGAGAATGTTTGTAGATCTTGCGAGAATATTTTGTGGTTTTATTTCACTCCTAAGGATGGCTCAGCATCACCAGAGAGAAGGAAGAGTGCTCTGACTTACATTAGTCACTCCCTTCTGTGGTGTTGGGTCACCTTGTCATGTGACTCAAGTAGTTTGATAGAAATCAATGTTTTTATATCAAAGTCTGTGATGATTTACTAAATCATAAACAAGCAATTTCATCATGTGAGTCTTCAACCACCACTTTTTTTTTTTTTCAACCATCACTTTTTTCACAAAACACTGGCACTCACTGGGACAGAGGGAGAGAAATATTAACAATGGAGGGACTCCACAGACACAGTTAATATAAAAATAACCACCCTGAATAAAGACACCTTTTTGAGTGGAAAAAAAAATTTACAAAAATATAGAATTGAGGTCTCTAAACTTACTGAGAGAGAGTATCTGAGTAAGATTTGGGTAATTGAAGGGCTTTCCAAGGGTAAATCTGTAAGTACAGTCTTAGACATCTACATAGTCATTTACGCTGTAGTATATTTCGGAAAGATACACAGATGGATATCATTTATATTTTAAAGTTTCCTTACAGGTGTGAACTTGGGCTGCATTCAATGTGTAGAACTCTGCATCATGTGAGTAAAATAAAATTCATCTGCATTTGGATTTGGGACTCAAACGCAAATAATTTGAACATAAAATCGAGGCTTACCACGAATGCAATGGCACTTCTCCCCGTGGATTCCCACTGGAAGCAGCTTTTAAGGAACTGTATTGTATTCCACATCGCCATGGTGATTCTTTTCACACGGTCTATATCCCTCGATAAGATCTAATAAAAAGAACGGAAAACAAGGAACAAGATTGAAATACTCTAAATATTCTCTTTAGATCAGGCGGCTCCGTCATTTAAGTTACAGTCTGCATAGCTGTCAATTCAAAAAAAAAAAAAAAAAAAATAGACAGGAAAAACCCCTCGTGCTTTTTCTAAAATTCTTTTTCAAACACTATCCTCCACAGAAGGAAAAAAAATACAATGCACTTTGTAGCTCTTTTGATGGAGAGTAGCCCGTTTCAATAATATTCAGGACAAAACCGAGCTGGTAAAAGCTACGGCAGCAAAGCATTTGGGGGGTATGCATGCGTGTATGTGTCTGTGTGTGTGTGTATGTGAGAGAGAGAGAGAGAGCTTATTAGTTTAGAAGGAAATGGATGGATTTTTGTAGAAACTAGATGTACAAGTATTCTAGCTCGTAGAGTCTAGAAGGAAAAGACTATAGGAACGTCTAATTCTGGGAGGAGAATCCAGCTCTCCCACCTCCTCGCTATGCAACCTGCAACCAGTTTCCTAACCTCTCTGGTCCTATAGGATGGGGTTGATCTTAGTATTCACCTTGTGGACAGTGAAGAAAATTGAGGGCCTTTGAAAAGTGCCTGCCATGGGTAATGATCTCAAGTATCTGCATCATAATTAAACATAAGCTCAACGTGTGTAAAAATCTGGAGACCTGCTGAGGTGAAAGACATGTGGGGAAGGTCCTAACAGACCCCAGGATTTCAGCCCTAAATCCCCTGGAGCTCTCAGAGCCCAAAGCCACCCCCTGCGGAGGTCCTGCTTGGCAAAGTAAAAGTCCTTTCTCCCAGTTGTAGGCAGATTCATTTCAAGTTGTTTGCAAAGCAGCCAGCCCAGGGACTCCAATGCCGGTTTTAACTTTCAAGAAAATAGGGCACAAGGCAGTAGTAATAATAATAATAATAATAATAAAAATAATAAAAGACGTTTACTCAGATTACACCAAATAAATATTACACTCAATGTTATGACAGACCAAAACAAAACACGGGGATGCTCCCTTCAGAAGACATTCCAGGCCTTTCCCAAGTGTGCCCAGAAGTTCATGGGAAACAAAAGGGTGAGGAGATGCGTTTATATTTAACGGCTCTATGTCATCCACAGCTGCCCACCCCACAGGAAGTGGTGGAAGTAATAAACACTTTAAAAAGGGGACACTTTGTTCTTTGTTACACAACTGAGGAGGGACAATAGGTACAGAGTGAAATCCTGGACTGCTTCAGAGTAAGACAGGGAGGGACTCTGAAAAGAAATATAAAGGTCATGTTAAAAAAACGCAAAATGTCCCCTACTGGGCCCTGATCATCCCTTTTTTTAAACCAATGAGAGAGGGATTAAGGGAAACGAGCAGAGGGAGAGAGTTGACCCAGAATGCGGTAAAATGCCAACACATTCCAAATGTGTAGACAGTACAAAAATGGTAGGAGCATCATGAGGGAACTTGAGGCTAGAGACCCCTAATATTCGCTGGGCTGAGGCAGTTAAGGCCTCCCTGGGCAGAGCACCTCCCTGTGACCTTGACAGGACAGAGGTGGAAAGGGCCTTAACTGATTGAGGCTAGCAGGGTGAGCCACGTCAGTCTACAGAGGCTGCTGACACTAGGAATGTTCCTTGATAGAATGACACAGGAGATGAATGGAGGGCTGACACCTTCTACTTCATCCAACATTTAGTTTTCAGTCTGTTCTTTCTTATCCTGCTAACTGAGGTCCTTGTTCTGGGACAGATGGGGAGAGGCAGAGGAAGGAGTGGAGATGGGGAGAAGCTGAGAGAATTGGGGGGGTGGGAGAGAGGAGGAGGGAGAAAGGGAAGGAGAGGGACACAGGGAAAGGGAGGGGTAGAGAGAGAAAGGGAGCGGGAAGAGGGGGGAGGAGAAGGGTGGTAGGAGGAAGAAAGGAAGGAAGGAAGGGAGGGGAGGGGAGAGAAGGGGAAGGAAGGGAGGGGAGGAGGGAGGAGGAGAGAGATGCTAAGTAAGGACAAATAAGCACTTCCGGTGCTGAGTATATCAGGGCCCCTTTAAAGGGTACCCACCTACCTTCTTGGACAGCTTGCGGGTATCTTCAACAAAGCGCTTTTCTTTGGGAGTAAAAGTCCTAATACTTGCTTTGACCTAGAAAGACATCATTGTTTAGAAAAAAAAAAAAGACAGCATTTAAATGGACTTCATTCTTCTCTTTTTCTTGTTAATGACTGGGAAGAATGTGGAAAGCAATATCTTCTGACCCTCAGGCCTTTGGCAGGGAGCTGAGGTGACGGAGGACACCCCTTAATGTGTTCTTGGGGATCTCATTTCCCCAGCACACTGGGGTAGGTCAGACTGGATCCAGGGAACGCCAAGACTGTTGCATCCACTTAGCAAATCAGTGGAGGTATTTTAAACTCCTGCGCAGGTTGAGTTCAGGAGGCTCTAGAACCAGTTTCAAAGAAATAAAACTGCCTTCCCATCAAGGTTTTGAACCATTTTTTCACTTTGTCTGTGAAAATCAGTTTCCTGCTTTTAAGAACATCTTTCCACAGAGAATCCCATTTCCTCTCAATTCTATGGAAAAATAAGTAGATGAGTCATCTGAGACCCATTTTGTGGGGGATAAACTGAGGCTCAGAGAGATTTCGTGGCTTATCCCAATCACCATACTGAGGAAAAGCTCAAAGAATAAAATCCAAGTCCCTCTCCACTCCATTGGATGGACAACTGGGAAATGGCACCACTAACATATTTTCTCGGTAATGCTCTCTTCCCTAAAACTCAGGTTTGACCTGTGTGCACAGACTACGTATACAAGTGTGGCCAGAAGAAAACAGGAAATGCAGGGTCACGGACGATACAAGATGCCCAGAGGATTTCCTCGAAGGGAAAGCGAACTCAATGGGAAAGATAAGGCCGTAACATCACCATCTCCATACTGGAGACTAAAAATATAATAATGTCCCTGCCATTGATTTTATGAATAATTCCTTAAATACACTACACAGGAAGCAGAGTAGCATAGGAATCACCACAGAATCAGAAAAACGTGGATCTGTATGCTGACTCACTCATTTATGAGTAAATCAGCTATCGTATTTAATTCCATTGGCTTATCATAGAATGGCACTAACGATACCTATTTACCAGGTTTATTGGGAGGATTAAATGCAATAATGTCGGAGCCTGGCCCATTGTAGGTGGCCACTAAATGGCAGCCATTCTTATAAATACCATAAAAACTCCATTACCCTACATTCATTTATACCGCTAACTGGATTAACCCGTGTTCTCCTTTGCCTTTCTGGAACCGGCTGCTGATACCATGGCATATGCGTGGTCACAACTAAGTAGGCCACATCTCTGCACGCGAAGGAATCTCCTCTCACAACAATCAAATCACATGCCCACCAAGAATCAGCTGTGTTAACTCCCAATCTGGTTTCTGCCGGTTTTGCCTATTATTCTAATTCCATATTTTAATCAAGTATCATATAAATCATTGAAATCCAAGCATGGACCCAAAGACTTGAAATCTGTGTCACTCTAGAAAGCCTTGATAAAGGTCAGTCCCTAAAAAGATACTGAGGTAATGATTTTATGGGAAAAAAACAGTCTGGAAAATTCTATACTCAGATGGTTCTGGATCTTTAAATTAGATCTCCACTTAAAAAAAAAAACAAAAAACTGAAAGTAGATATTATTATCGATGTTATGAGTGTATTTATGCAAGGAACAGGTTACAAAACTAAACATAATAAATCCATGCTATAAAAAACAGATTTTATGCCCATAGCTAAAGATGGGCAAAAGATTATCTACATATTTTATAGTAAACTAAAGGTTGAAGATAGGTTTTAAAAACTCCTCCTTCAACTGTAGTTTCCAAATGAGTAACTACTTCTCTTGATAGTGTTGTATAGCAGGACATCTACCGTAACAATTAAATAACACGTCAGGGGTTTGAAAATACCTACCTCTGTCTGACTGCCAGCTGTGACCTTCAAGATTACTGGAAATAAAGCTAACAAATTTCTCCTTTTTTTTCTTTTTTCTTTTGTTTTACTTTTTTGTTTTGTTTTGTTTTTCCTTGACATTTGGATGTCCTGGGAATTAAATACCATCATTTCTACTGGCTCAAGGGGATTAATACCAGTTAAAAACTGGATTCTGGATTGTCCCGCACCGATTCTAGAGTCGAAGTTCAAAACCCTCTTCTCTCTCTCTAGTGGCAACATGTCTGAAACATTTTACAGGGATTTGAGATTTGAGTCTCACCAGGCTGGTCATCTTTTACTTTAGGTTAGAGAGAAGCTGGGAGGTATGGCTGGTCCAGCTAGACTCACCGGGTTATATATGAGGTCCATTTCCAAGTAAATAGCTCCTTTAAAAGCTTGTTCTAAATCTTTATTCTTCAACACGTAGCAATTTGGTTGTCCATCTCGAATCTGTCATAAACAACAGATAAAACACCAAATCTCTAGGGGGCTTAAACTAAACTGGCAAAGCTGAGACCGTAAAAAGCACACGCAGATGAAGCAGATATGCAGCAAATATTAAACCCATCATACATCAACTTTAAATTCTAGAATGCTATTCAACTGATAAGAGGATAAAGTAACAATCAACAGGGTAAAACTGGGTTATTAATGGAAAATCAGTGGTACAAATTATTAGTAGGTCTACATGGGCTTTCCTTCAAAAATCCCAGAGGTTATACATTTTCATTTATTAAACATGATAAATAGTCTACGAAATTCCTGACCAGTACTTCTCAAGATTGCCAAGGTCATGGGAAAAAGGAAAGAGTCGGAAGCTGTCACAGTTCAGAAGACAGAAGGAGATAAGATGATTAAGTGCGATGTGGTAGCCTGGCTTGGATTCCAGAACAGAAAAAAAGACATTAGTGGAAAAACTGGTAATATCCAAATAAAGACCCAAGTTTAGTTAATGGTAATGCCCAATGTCCATTTTCTTTTTTTAGTTTTGACAAATGTACCATGGCCATGTGAAGAGTTAACATTAGGGGAAACAAGGTGAGGGGTATATAGGAACTCTAGATTATCCCTGCAACTTTCCTATAAACCTAAAATTATCCCAAAATAAAGAGGTAATTAAAATATTTTTAAGAAAGGAATAAAGGAACTGATTTTAAGAAAACAGTGTTTCACAGCCATGGAGCAATGCAAATTAAACCCAGGAGCGTAGCTGAAGGTGAGGTCAACATCCAAAGATATTTACAATGCACAAAACACTGAGAAGTTTTCAAAATAAATAAGTTCCTCTGATAGCTTCTCTCAGCCAGCAGGTCACATCACTTCCACACCCTACTCTGCCCGTGGACCCCAACGCATAAGGCATCCCAGAAAAATACCTCCTGTGCCATTTTGGAAACGATGTGGGTCCCCTCAAAGCGTTCTCTTTCCAGATTTGAGAGCAGCCACGCTTTTATGAGTTCACAGCTCTCTATGTATTGATTAAACTTCTGTTACTTATAAGAAGCATCCTTGTTTACTCCCAAAGGACATCAGCGAAACTTGAACTGACCAAAAGCTCCATTTGGGATTATAATGATTAAAGATTTGAAATAACATAGGAAATTTGAAGGCATGAAATTTGAGCCATATTTTAACTGACTATTGCTGTCACTTCAAGCATTCAGCACAAGTGTTCTTATAAACAGTGGTGGAAATGAGTTGAATAAGTCATGGGGGAAACAGAGCCATTCCACTTTACAAGGGAGAGGTCACCTTCCTTCCCAAAGTCACCCCACCTCTCAGATTGAATAGGTTTTAAACAGAAAGATGGTTTTCCTGGCCAGTGGCTAAGAGGAAGGGGGTGCCCCATAAAGACCTGGTTTCCTTCCTAAACGGTGTCCAAACAGGATTCTGAGCTTCCTCTTTTATCCACAGTCTCACTTAATAAATTGTGGGTGTTAAAGTTGAAAGAAATAAATACAAAAACAGCATGACAATTTGCCAGCCTGACTTCAGTCCAGTTTAGCTGTGCCTCAACCCACAGTCATTGTACTGTTATCTTAAAATTTCCATGATTTCTTCAGGGTTAGGAAAGGTCAACAGAAGAACATGAAGTATCAGTAGAAAAATATAAATTTTATAGTAATTTTTTTTTTGTCTTTGATTGTTTTGGTAAACGATCTTTTCCTCTTTTTCAGTGTCCTAGTATTGTGTCAGTAAAACAGAATCCACCCAGGGACCCTAAATCCGTTATTAAAGCTAGAGATACCGCATAGGCTATCGTGTTGAGTACTTCCATATAATATTATCTTAAAACTTGTCAATTTTAAGTTTACACATTTGTAAAAAGTTTGAAAAATTACAGGAAGAAAAAAAAACAAAAGTCCCTATGAACTTCCACAAATATCACAATTCCTTCCCCCGCATAGAAATTAGAAAGGAATTTGGCAGGTATCCTGCCTCAATTTGGATTGAGAATTTATATTCATAAATAAGCCCTTGAAAAAAGTAATTTGAATTTTTGGCCTGCATGAAACTGTGTTTTACAACCTCACTTGGTATCTATCAAAGTGGTTTGATATTGTGTAATAGTATACAGATTTGCTTTTCTTTAAATTACTATATAATATTCAAAATAGGAATTTATTTGTTAACTGTCCAACTGATGAACATTCGATTGACTCCAACTTCTCTGTCTGCTATAAGGAATATCTTTGGGAAAAGAGAAAGAGTATGGGAAACAGGAAATACCCTACTTTGTACTGGGATATGTTTAAGTTAAGAGGAGGTCCATGTACTTGAATAGTTAGTATTATAATTAAACACTGAAATATTAAACAAAGGGACTATTTTTAGAAGATTTTCATTTTTCACAGTCTTTATGTATCTGAACTTCCAACACAAGAATATAGGAAAAAAACTTTTGTAACATCTCAACTTGCCAAACCACATGTAAGAGTACCTATAGAACAGGAAAGGAAATCTAACCATATTTTTCCTGTCAAGAGAATTAGGTTTATCATGTATACTTAGAACACAGAAAATCACCTCTGGCCGTTTATGATTATAAAACCTCTGTTAAGTAGCAGGACAGTTAAAACACAGCCAAAAGAAAATTTAGAGCAAAGAATCTATATATACTTTCATCTTTCAGGTATGAGATAGTCACTTAAATTAAGACCGAAACTTGATTTTTAGGTCTCTGTTGATCAAAGCAAAAAGGAATGATACAATTTTCGATCTGTGACAAAGGGAGGTCTCTAAGTTCATCTGAAGAGTCTTCTTGAATTGACATTTGGGATGATTTAGTTTCACTCCGAGATAAGGGTCATTGAATAAAATAATAGACAATGTCTTTAACCTGTTACAAGAAAATTTTTCAGATTGACTTATCACACACATTTTTGCATGCCTGCCTACTCACAGAAGAGCACAGATATTAGGCAGTTGTTTGGGGAAGGTACCTCTGCAGAACAGTAATATAGATCCAATATCATTAGAAATCTAATTCAACAATCAGGGAAATGGGCATTTGCATGTCCCTTTCTTTTCATGAAAAATGTATCTATCACAAAGCTTTTAGAAAGCACATGCTAACAGTTAATTTCTGGGTAAATGAGCCCGCCAATGCAAGAGTACAGGAAGTCTGTTCCTGAGTAATGATTCAGGATTCTGGAGCCAGAAGACAAGTTACAGAGAAGACAGTCTGGTTTAGATTTTAATCTGACCTGAAATCATCTTTAAACTATTCAATTTCTTTTTCTACTTAAAGGAATTTTAAATCTTCTTAAATATACTTTAGCATCATAAATATGATTAACTTTTTAAAAGTTGAGTGAATAAAATAATTTTTTAATCAAAAAGATACTACAATCATTTTTTAGAAGACAGGATTTTTTTAAATCTGTGTATAACAGAAGTTGGTTATGTGGAATAGGGAACAAAATTGTTTTCTCATCTCGAGTTCTCTTTAAAGAATTATTATTATGCTTTGCTATAAATTTCCTTATGACCAATTACCAACTGATGCAATAGAAAAGTTAATCAGAATCAATATGCATGAATAAATCCATCAATTGGTTTAGGGAGGGAAGATACATATTTAGGAGCAAAACCAAACTAAAGTGTCCAGCTTGACCCTCATGTGAAAAAGTGGAGGACATTTGGGTATAAACAAGCATGCCGCTAATCAGACACTTTTCTTTCCATGCAAAGGGGTAAATACTTGAATGTGACAACATCACGATACAACAGTTGGTCCCAGATGATGCACATACAAAATGACTCTCCAATAAAATGTGAAGAGGACAGACATGAGACTGGGTAAGAAAAAATAAATACTCTTTACTTGGAAGGGATTCACATTCATATCCCTACTTGGAAGCAGGCCTGCTTCCAATGGCATGAGTTGCAAACAGCATGGGAAATTACAAAGCCCACAAGGTTATCATTTGCCTGGACATAAAGTCAACCACCAGCCAGTGGAGATGGTATTGAATTCATTAGCCAGACCCTCTCCACGTATACCCTACCCCTCCTCCTTGCTGAAGCCATCCATTCCAACCAAAACCTAGCTCTGAACCTTGGAAATGGCAGAAAACATTTGTGTTCTCAGCATTTATCACTTCCTCTCTAAAATATAAGCTATTTTACAAAATTAATATATATTAATTATAAGAATTGTGTAAAATTTATAAAAAATGTTTAAGAATAGAGTTTTTATAATATTACATATTTTTAAACAAGTAAACATGAATCTTTAGTTTTTAATGTACATTTGTATTTGCTTATCTTGTGAAAATAGGATCAGAGTGCACTGGATAAAATTAGGGACTCCAGAGGCAGATGAACTGAGTTTAAATTCTGACTCTGCCTCAGATGGGCTGAAAAACTTTGGACAAGTTACATAACTCCCTCCGGTTCGTCAGTTTCCTAATCTGTAAAATGTGAATAATAAAATGATAACGTATCTCAGAGGTTGCCATGAAATAATCAGCAGAAAGCAGTAAAGAACAGCGACAAGCAGAAATTGCTTGTTAAATAAAATCTTTTAGTCATATTAATTTATATACTTTTTAATCACTTGTCTTTTAGATTTAAAAAAAAAAAAAAAAGACAGAGGAAACATTCCCCATTGTAATAACCAATTCTGGTACATAATATGGAATAGTTCTTCATCTTATGAAGATTATATAATGAACTTAACCAACCCTTCAATTTTTAACCATAAACACTGTGTTCATTTTATACATAGCTAACTGTGTGTCCATGATGCATCCCCCAAAATAAATTCCTAGAGGTGGAAAGGTTGAGTCACAGGATATACCCATTCTTGTGGTTTGGGCCAAGAATTGCCAGTAAGCTCTCCTAAAATGTGATATTAATTTCTACTCCTAGGCTCAATGAATAAGCCTGTCCATTTCCTTGCAACTTTGCCAACTGCAGGCATTTTATTTAATATATAGCAATTTCATAGGAAGAAAATGGCCTCAGGATGTTTTAATATGTGTGTGTGGTTTTTTTTTTTTCCTCCAACTAATGAGACTGAACATTGTCTTTCATATGTTTATTAACTGTGGGCCATGGTAGGACTGGGAAGCCAGACTTAGATTCAATGCCCATTTCTGGCATTTAGCATCTGTGTGGCCATGAGTAATTACTGTATCTCTCCCAGGCTCAGTTGCCTCTCTAAAACAGACACCTAGCATATAAATGCTCAGAGATATGTGTAGATTAAATTTTAATCCATTTTATCAAAGTGCCTTCTAACAAGGCTCGTACCAAGTCACGTTCCCTCCAACAACATTGGAGCGGGTCCCTCGTTTGTCATCACTGGTAAAGAAAAATCTTTACCATATTTGTTAATCCAACTGCTTAAACTGATTTGATCATTTACGTTATTACCACAAGGATGATGAAGATGATAAATTACACTGTAAGTCGGTACTGTGTGCTACTGTCCTCGCTTCACAGTCCTCAAACCATTTAAATCCTTACCACAGACTGTAAGGCAGACATTATCATTATCTTCATTCCATCAAGGAAGAAAGAGACAGAGAGGTTAAGTAACTTGTCAATAATCACACAGCCAATTAGAAGACAACACTGGGGGCCACCCAGGTGGTCTGGCTCCATCCTCTGCACTTTTGAGGACCATGATCACTACTGAGCAAGCAGGAGCCATTCATATGTTTATTAGCTAGTTGGATTTCCACCTGTTTGAATTAACTTTTCTGTTAGATTGATTTGTCTCTTCCTTACAGACTAAAACACAAAAACCTTCTATGTTAGTGATATTATCTATTGGTTTCTACATTGCCAGTATTTCTGACCTTGTGTTTTAATTTACAATGGCAATTTCTGTTGTTACCATGTTGCCATCTTCAGATTTTTTTTTTCTTTCTCATTCCTGGTTTTCATGATGTTTATATAAGCCTTCCCCATCATTTTAACAGTTTTATTTAGGAAGTTTGTTCCAAGTGTTTGACCTTTAATTCATGGCAAAATCGTGACTATGTTCGATGTACCACACTGATGCATTTTTCCCTGATGAGTAAGCAACTGACTTTCCCAGAATCCCTTTTAAGGTGATCACTTCGCTTACCCTTTTCCATCCTCTTTCTTTCATGTCTTTTTGTACAGTTCTAGAACTGTCCTCACATAGGTCTTAAGCATTATAGTTGTTCTTGTTTCCTGATGTTAGATTCTTTAATGCTTTAAGTGTTTTGAATGTTTTCCTATTGGGTAAGGCCACTGATTTTTTATTTCCCTAATTTTGATCTTGCTTACCCCTCACTGACCTTTATTTCAAGATGCTGTTTATTAATTTCCTTTATATTTATGTATAGATGATAGCTGACATCAGATAGCTAATATTATTTTCATTAAAATATAAATGATATATTATTAATAATATATAACACATATTGTTAATGTAATTAATAAAAATATTTCTTATATTTTTACATTGGCTGGGTCTGACACAAAAGCTTATTTTAATTTGTAAACATAGAACTTCATTAAATTTGAAATCTCTCTAATTGTTCAACAGTAAGTCTGAGATTTGTGATGATTTTGATAGATCACTGCAGTATTCACCAAACACTAATTTATTAGACTACTTTTTTCATCATCAAGAAAGGATGTTAAATTTTATCAAGTGCCCCTTTCACTTTATTGAAATTGCCAAGTTTTTTTCCTCCCTTAATATATTAATAATATAAATCACACAATTACATTTCTTAATGTGCTTTCATGGTCTTCCATGAAAGATACATGATTTCCTTTTTTTAAAATCTGTGTTTTTTTATATCAGAATTCTTCTAGTCTCACAATCAATTCACAAATTTTCTGTTTTCTTTTATGTCCTTAATCCATTTCAGTAATGTAAGAATGCCTGGGCCCTTAAGGTTTTATAAAACTTGCTCATTAAACAATTGAACCTGCTCTTTTCTTATTTGGAGGAAAGGATGCAGGGAGAAAAGGGTGGAATTACTTGATGATTTTTTTTCCTGATATTTCAGTACCTGATATTCATGTTTCTCTAATTGTAATTTTTTTTTAAGATTTTATTTATTTATTTGACAGAGAGAGAGATCACAAGTAGGCAGAGAGGCAGGCAAAGAGAGAAGAGGAAGCAGGCTCCCCGCGGAGCAGAGAGCACGATGTGGGGCTCAATCCCAGGACCCTGGGATCATGACCTGAGCTGAAGGCAGAGGCTTAACCCACTGAGCCACGCAGGTGCCCCTCTAATTGTATTTTAAACATAATTTTTCTTGCTATTTTTACACATTGTTTTTTTCCAAATGGGGAGCTGTATTGTATGTATAGTAACCCGGAGAGATCTTAAGTCTCAGTAACACCCACATTCCCTCAAGATATATCCCTATTGAAGTTTTTTCCCATACTCTTCAGTAAAATTTAGTTATGTTTTTCATAGTGATCCCCATATTTCTTATTTCCTTATTCTTCACAATAAATGCTTTACTTTTTTTCATTAGCCTTGTAACTGGCCTCTCCATTTCACCGGATTTTAGAGAAAATCATACTTGGGTTTATCAGATATACAGTTCCCATATTACCTACATTTTTGTTCTTTTTTTAATCTTCATAAATTCCTCTCTAGCTTTCCTAATTTTACTTAGTGTATCTTTTGTTGTGATGTTTAATTGATTTTCAGCCTTTGGTGTTTAATTATAAAAGCATTCAAAGTAAGGATTTCCTCTGAATAAAACTTCTGGCCCTTATCCACAGTTTGTATGATAGTATTTCACTGCTAATTTCTAAAAAGTCTGTAACTGTAGTTTTGGTATCTCCATTAGCTACCTGAGACTTTTTTCTTTCACCAACTGTTTTGATACTTGTTTCTTTTTTGTTACTAATTTATATTAATATTTATCAACACAACATAAATTGTGATCACAATATAGTTTCTGCCTATTCTGCTTCTGAGGCATTTGTGAGCCCAAGACATGATCAAAACTGAAGCCCACAGGTATTTGAATAGAATATTCTATGTATTTATGTATGTGTACATATACTACATTAGATCAAACTTACTGTTTATTCTCTAAAATTTGAGAGTCGCTGCTTTAGTAGGCCAAAACTTCATCTGACAGCTTGCTGAAAAAAAGAACTTTCCAGGGTCTCATCCTCAGAAATTTAGTAGCTGTGGGATGGTGTACATGAACTTTAACTCTCAGCAACAACTTCATGGAATTTGGACTTTCAAACAATTGGGCCTTTAAGAAACCCCACCTGACAGCCTTATTATTTTGTTTCTGATATTTTTTTAAGCTGCAAAGATAATATGATGGTTTTGTGTTTCTAAGCTGGTAATCTTTTCTTGTATTTCAAATTTTTTGAAGACTTATTTATTTATCAGAGAGAGAGGGAGGGGGAGAGAGCACAAGCAGGGGGAGCAGCAGACAGAGGAAGAAGCAGGCTTCCTGCTGAGCAGAGAGCCCAATGCAGGACTTGATTCCAGGACCCTGGGTTCATGACCTGAGCCGAAGGCTGATGCTTAACGACTGAGCCACCCAGGCGTCTCTCTTGTATTTCAAATATTTTTAATGCATATATACACTTCTATGGGAAACTATTCACATAAAGATTCATGTCTGCTCTAAGTTTATTGGTAATGAAATCGTTTTTCGAAATAACCTCCTCTGTATGTTTCTGACTTCCCACTTATATGTAGGAGTAATACTTTTGCCCATCCATTTCTGTTTTACCACATTTGAGGCACCTCAAAGCAGCAGCCGCTAGATTTTACTCTTTTACTCAATGTAAGAGGTTTTTCCATTTAATAGAAAAGTTTAACCCATTCAGCATTTGCTCAGATTTATACTTGCTACCTTCTTGTGCCAAGACATCAGAGGGAATCCACGCAGTATTCCTTCTCCCTTAGCCTGTCCATCCTAACCAAATCCATCCACCGTATATGCTACATATGGTTCATGGTAATTCCAGCATGTGAAAGGTCCCCTTTCCTAGTTTCCAGGCCCATGGACGAATTTGCCTCATTTTATCTTTTTTTCCTTTATTTCAAAGGACATATTGGAGCAGGATCAGGCAGGGAAGAGAGTTGAATGTTTATGTTTTAGCCATTTTAAAATTTTTAGGTGGCTATACATCCATAAATATTAAAGTAAAATATAAATATAATTTGTTTTAATGGCCAAAATTTCAGCACAAACTTTAAAAAAAAATATGATCGTGAAAATGTGTCCATTACAATATTCAAAACCTATCACAGGTGAAACGGGGCAAACACTTAATTGAAAATGCAAATGAAGATGTGTATGGACATTTATTTGGTACAAGCCATTATAGAAAATTTGTCCCATAAAACTAATTAAGTGAAGCTGTTCCTCTGCACGTGGATTCACAGAGGACGCGAAGGGCTGTGCGAAGCCTGTGCTTCTGATCAGGAACTCACCTGCCCTTGGCCTGGCTTGCGCAGGAGGTCTCAAACTTGAATCAAAAGGTAAGACCTCGGGGCACCTGGGTGGCTCAGGGGGTTAAAGCCTCTGCCTTCGGCTCAGGGCACGATCTCAGGGTTCTGGGATTGAGCCCCACATGGGGCTCTCTGCTCAGCAGGGAGCCTGCTTCCCTTCCTCTCTCTCTGCCTGCCTCTCTGCCTACTTGTGATCTCTATCTGTCAAATAAATAACTAAAATCTTAAAAAAAAAAAAAAGGTAGGACCTAAAAAAAAAAGTAGGACTTCCTTTTGATTCAAAGTCATCAAAAAAGACAACTTTTTCTTAGATATTAGGAAATCACAATCAATAGAGAGACGCTTTCCCTGTTTTACAGAAAGCTGATTTTCCAAGTCTTTCTATATGGGGCCATTCCATAATTTCTGAGATGATAAACATATGTCTGCCTAAAAAGAAACGTCCTGGAGGAGAAGAACCCAGATTGATTTCCAGGACAAAAAATTAGACTTCTTAACTGACAATAGATGTATTTAAATAAATCTAAGGGAATCGGATAATATTTCAGAGGTAGTGTCTATGTAAATATCTTAAAACACTAAAATATGTTTACTGTTTTCCAATGCACACTTATGTTACTGATTAGAAGATATCTGGAGTTATGTGGAAATGGGCAAAAATTAGAAGTCTTTAGATGATAATCCAGGCCAGATGTAATTTTCTATTGTTTTTAATCATGAGTGACAAGTTTTACATATCTATATAGTCCTTGTTTTTTAAAGATTTTATTTATTTGAGAGAGAGTAGAGAGAGAGAGACAGAAAGCACAAGCAGGAAGGGAGAGAGGAAGAAGCAGACTCCCCACTCAGCAGAGAGCCCAATGTTGGACTCGATCCTAGGACCCCAGGATCATGACCTGAGCCAAAACCAAGAGCCAGACCTATAACCAACTGAGCCACTGATGTGCCTATATATATATATATACATATATATATATATATAACGTTTTAACGTTTTAAACGTTTTATATATATATAACGTTTTAAAAACCCACTATTTTATTAAAAAACTTGGACAGAAATTAAATACATGGAAGAATGACCCAGTGGCCTGGATTCTTACAATGCTGTATTATTTGAGCATATGTAAATGCTTTGAACAATTCACTGCATTAACAGATATACTGATTTTACAACATGGATTTTAAATGAGCCAATCGTCAGCCAGCACATTCACCCTGCTTTAAAAGACACAGTGAATTCAGATCAGGCTTTTCATTTAACAGGCTGAAATGCACTTAGCACATTATCATTTTGAGACAGATTAAAAGTTAAAGTACATTCAATACTTTATACTTAGACATTTTGAAATGTAGTTTGCATTTTCTCTGAAAGTGTAAATCAAGTTTTAGTTTATGACTTGATTAAAGAAAATGTACTCTTGCAAAAAAGAAATTCATACTCTTCTCCAAGAAATACAATTTTTGTTTTTAAATAGAAAAGAAGGCATTATTGAATACTATTTCATATCCTATAAAGGCAACAGATAAGCACTGGCTATTCCATTTTTATAATTCTCCCTCATATGAAAAAAGCAGAGAAATCAGACCATCTCCTAAGAGGCATAAAACGTGAAATATAAGAGTTCTCTCTTTGACGCTTATTTCTGGAGTTTCAACCAATCCCTCCAGGAAAAGTCTCTCTCCCTCTGTAACTTGCTTCATACTAGAGCCAAAACTTTCTTCCTAGTAGACAGCTCTGAGATCTCCATCCCCAGGCTAAAAGCCTTCTGGTTCTCTTTGCTAATAGAATAAGCCCCAGCCTCCCTCAATCCTTCTTGAGCAGCCCTCCATCCTCCCTCTCCATTCTCCCTGCTCACCCTGAGCACCAGGCAACAAAAGCCCCTCTTTGCTTCCAGAAGGTGGCCTTTCTCTTACCCCCTGCTTCTCCACACCTCCTCTACCCTCTGCTTGGAATGGCCTTCTTTCTTTACCTCACCCACCAGTCATGATCAACACCAGGTCCCCTCTAGGCCAGCTCAAACTCCCCACTTCCTCAAGTCTTCCTAAAATTAAATCCGTTCCTCCTGCTCTATGTTTTCTTTTTCCTTTTATGTAACACTTGATATTTCTGATCTTGCATAAGCCCAGAGAACGAACTGGTGGATGCTACAGGGGAGGGAAGTGAGGGATGGGCAAGTGGATGGAGGGAGTGGGAGGTCATCGCTTCTGGTTACAGAGGAGTTAAGTCATGGGAATATAAGGTACAGCATAGGGATTATAGTCAATGGTACCGTAACCATGCCATCTGGTGACAGGTGGTAGCTACATGTGTTAGCACAACATAACACAGACTTGTTGCATCCCTGTATTGTCCACCCATATGATATTCTATGTCAACTGTACTTCAATTAAGAAAAAAAGCATTTCAGGTCTTCTGTATTCATTCCACAGGCATCACCCAAGATATGCAAGTCTTCAACTCTGTTTCCTACCTGTCCACACTTTATCGCATTGAGACCAGTGGTTGCGTGAAGAACATCTTGGTTCTTCCTTTCGGCCTCATTTCTACTGAACAGGGGCTCACCGTGGCAGGAAAGCATCCATTTAAGGAGCCCAGCTTGGACATGAAACTGCCTACTTCCAGACTCTACTACGTCCCAGCGCCAGGACCCTCGTGCACCTCAGCTCCCTCTTTTGTAAACAGCCATGATACTAAAGCATGCTGAATAAGGTTTTCGGAAAATTAATGATTTCACATATGATACATGCTTCACCTAGGGCTGGTTAGTGAAGCATGATGCAACAGATATTAAATAAAGACCAAAAAAAAAAAAAAAAAACCAGATCTAAATAAATGTGAAAACATACTCTGTAAATCACAAGTTGGAATTACTCGAAAACGGAATGATCGGTGATCTAATGAACAACTGAAAACCTGCCTCTTACGGATACTGAGGATTATGGTGTTTTTTCTATCATACTTATAACTGCATTTTAGGTAGAGGGGCCCCCCGAGCCCCTCATGAGAACGTGGCTCAGGCCACACTGCCTTTAGGCTTTATGTGGTAGAGAACGGTCAGAGCTGGATTTATTTCTCTGTGTGCCACAGCCCTTTCATGTTAGAAACAGAGAGCATAGACCAAATCAAGCACTCCCTGCCTTGACACTTTCCTGTGGCTCCCCATCAACGCTAAGAGCAAGCCAAAGTCCTTCAAACGTTCAGACTGGCAGCGTCTTACAGCTTTCCCATGACACTTCGTCCCTGTGTCCTTCCTTATTCCACATTTGTGATTGCCCCCCCCAACCCCTCCAGGAGACTCCATTCCATCCACACTGTCCACTCCAATATGTCTGGGACTAGACATTCAGGGTACTGCCTTAGAGCCTTGGAACGTGGAAGCAGTCCTGCCTGGAACCGTTTCCCCAGATAGCCACAGGGTTTTCTTTCTCACCTCCTTAAGTTCTCATTCAAATGCCCCTGGAGTGAGGTCCTTCCTGGCCAGCCCACGGAGAAGTGCACCCCTTCCCTGGACATAATCTTGGAGCTTTGCTTTCTATAGGGTACCTTTCACCATCTAACATGCTGTCTTGCTTTTTGTGGGTTTCTTTGTTTGTTTTGTATACTGACTACTACAACCCAAAGGTAAGTTCTGAGAGAAGATAACTTCACCGCTGTCACTGTTAGAGCTAAACTAAAACTAAACTAACTAAACTAAACCTAAAACAATGAGCAATGCCTGGCATAAAGCAGACACTCAATAAATACTCCTCAAACAAATGAATGTATAGATCTTGGGCACATTATCAGCAACCAGAATAAAGTTAAGGGGGTCAGGGGCTCTTTGCATTTAAATGAAAATTTTCATAGAATCATTCTACCCTGCATCTTGAAAGATAAAATGCAAAAACGGCACTAACTTGGGTCAGTGGTTCTCCACCAGGAGTGATTTTGCCCCTCCTTGGAACATTGGCAAGGTCTGCAGACATCTCTGACTGTCACTACAGTGATGGGTGGATGGGTCCTCCTGACATCTATTGGGTAGAAGTCAAGGATCTGCTAAACATCCCACAGAGCACAGGACAGCGCCCCACAACAGAGCATGATCCAACCAAAAATGTCAATCATGGTAAGGCTGAGAAACCCTACACCTGATTTAGCCAGAGGTAATTTCTTAGATCTAACTCAACAGCATTGAGACATTGTACATCATAAGGGAAGAAGGGAGGGAATAAGTGGGTTAATTTGTTGGTATTATAGAAAACTAATTACACAAAATTTTTACACATAAAACAGAGGGAGGTTTAAAATCACACCAAGGAGTGTTCACCCAGCAAGGAATAAAATATGTTACTACATATTTATCTATTAAAAACAAGAGGACAGGGGCACCTGGTGGCTCAGTTGGTTAAGCATCAGACTCATGATTTTGGTTCAGGTCATAACCTCGGGGGCCTCAGATCGATCCCCACATGGGGCTCCACACTCAGTAAGGAGTCTGCTTGAGATTCTCCTTTCTTTCTCCCTCTGTCCCCCACCACACACACACTCTTTCTTTCTCTCAAAAATAAATATTTTTTTAAAAATCAAGAGGAGAAATGTCTCTGTCCCATCTAAAAGAATTGAGGAAAAAAAGAAACTGAATTGTAAAGGCGGGTCTTCCCTTTAGACCTCTCTAAAATTGTATTCCATGCTCTTGTTACTGTATTAATTCAGGAATAACTGACAAAGTTGTAGCCAAAGAGAGAGAGAGAGAGAGATCCCAAATTATCATCTCCTCCTGGAGAGTCAGTGTAGTCTGCTGCTGATGGCTCTGAGTATTTGGCAGGAGCCAAACTGACAAGGGAAAAGCTGCTCCACCCCTTCTCTTAGAGGAACAGTCAGGATAAGAGAAATTGGGGAGAAATTAACCAGGCGATCAAAACCCATAGAGATACTGAGAGATGTAGTGCTTCTGGACTGTAAGCATCATGTGAGCTAGTCTAATCTCATGGTTAGAGCACAGACTCTCCTGCTACAAAAATGTACTAATAGCTTTGGAGAAATAAGTCTTTGGGAAGAAGTAAATAAAGCCTTGCTGACTGATAAGACCATGACATCTCTACAATGAAACATTAATTGTTGAGTGAAAAACTGAAATTCTCTCTTCTGGAAGAGTACATTTGGTACAAACATTAATGTCCCATTAATAGGTAAATTCAGATCCCAGCTTCCCTCCTTTGCCCATGTAAAGGTATCATGTGGTACTTTCTCATCTGACATCATAGGATATTATTTCATTCAGCTCTTAGCTTACTCTAGTATGTTATCTTTTAACTAGACTACTGAAATGGCACTCTTTTTCCAAGAGAAGCTCTCTGCTCTCTTCCAGAAAGCATTTTTTGAGGCTGAAAGCAAACCCTACTACTATAAAGACAAATAGAACTTTTGAGAGAATGGTCTTCAGTAGAGCTAGGAAAAACTTTGCAGTTACCAGGAATTAATCTTTGAAGAAATGGGTACTAAGGAGATAATAAAGGGACGTGTGTATGTTTTCATTAACAAATGGAAAATCAGTCATAGATCTATATTCCTTGAAACCAAACAGAAACCCCCACTAAAAATGAATTGAAAGACTAGTCAAAATGTTCTTGTTGGTTAAACCAATATTCAACTACATGATTGTTACTTTATATCTGAAACTACTGAAAAAACTGGAAAACGTTAAGGAATAAAATAGTTGTTTCTTGCTATAGCTAGGAGGATCTTTTCCCCAGATTGACAAATATAGAACAACTCTAGATCATAGAAACTTGTCAACTGTAAAATGACTTACGAACTGGGTATTAACTACAGTAACTTACGGACAGCAAGGGAATGGCAACTTTTCCAAGAAAATCAGGAGGTTTATCTCCATCTTCATCAAAGACTGTCACTTCCAAAACATCATGGATATCTTTAATAGGACTGAAACAAGAAATTTATCATGTATTATATACAAAAATACACAAGTGGAGTCTGTTCCATGAAGATCTGAAAACACGGTTTCACTAATTAAGCCTGTATGTCCTTAGAGTATAAAACTACCATTTAATTAAATTCCAAAAATTAAATCAAACTGAACTGTATTCCCAAACCTTCCATCATAGAAGATTCAGACATCCATATGAAAAAAAAAAAGTCAACTTTTTTTACTATGACATTTTCCATGTATACATGCACTCAAGGGTAGGACTATTAAAGAAACAGGAGGATAAAGAAAAAGAGACAGAATGAGGAGCTAAAAGGCCAGTGATTTCAAATAGGCAATAAGATTTTCTTTACATTAAATTAATGAAAAAAATAAATAAATTAATGAAGAATTCCCTTTGGGGAGGGGGAAAGAAGGTGATCAAAATCATTATTTGCTGAGATCCATAGAAAGCTTCCCATTGTTGAAAGACAAAATATTAAAACTCCCATGCATATTTAGAAACATTTTTTTATGTGGACCAGAAACCAAACATCACCTATAATGAGAAATGGAGCCATGGTCATCAGCTGTGTTTTGAGCAAACAAGAAACTCTTTCATATGGCAGTTTGCAAACCTGCTCAGAGGAGTTAATCCACTTCTCATAGATCCTTGGGAACTTTCTCTCATCAGTCTTTTAGTTTTCAGAGTACAGATCTTTCACCTCTTTGGTTTAGTTTGTTCCTAGGTATTTTATTATCTTGGTATAATTATAAATGAGATTGTTTTATTATTTTTTCTTTCTGCTGCTTCACTATTAGTGCATAGAAATGCAACAGATTTCTGTATAATGATTTTGTATCCCACAACCTTAACAAATTCTTTTATCAGTCCTAGTACCTTTTTATGGAGTCTTTAGAGTTTTCTATATTATGTCATCTGCAAATAATGAAAGCTTTACTTCTTCCTTACTAATTTGGATGCCTTTTATTTCTTTTTCTTGTCTGATTGCTGTGGCTAAGACTTCCAGTGCTATACTGAATAAAAGTGGTGAAAGTGCACATCCTTGTCTTTTTCCTGTCCTTGGGGGAAAAGCTCTCATTTTTTCCCACTGGCTATGATGCTAGCTGTGGGTTTTTCATATAAGGTCTTAATTATGTTGAAGTATACTCCCTCTATGAATGGATGTTATATTTTGTCAAATATCTTTTCTGCATCTATTGAAATGATCATATGTTTTTTATCCTCTTAGTGATGTGATGTATCACATTGCTTGGTTTGCAAATATTGAACCATACTTGTATCTTTGAGAATAAACCCCACTTCGTTGTGGTGAATGGTTTTTGTTGTTGTTGTTGTTGTTGTTGTTGTTGTTTTAATGTATTGTTGGATTCCATTCACTAATACCTTGTTGAGGATATCTGCATCAGAGGTACTGGCTTTATAGTTCTCTTTCTTTGTGGGGATCTGGGTTTGGTCTCAGGGTAATGCTGGCCTCAAAGAATGAATTTGGGAGTTTTCCCCCCCTTCCACTTTTTGGAAAAAAGTTTGAGAAGAATATGTATTAACTCTTTAAATGTTCAGTAGAATTTACCTGTGGAACCACATGGTATTGGACTTTTGTTTGTTGGGAGGTTTGTGATGACTGATTCAATTTCGATCCTTGGGAGCTTTTATTTGGAAATCATCAACTCCATTCAAAACATATTCATTCAGTTACAAGCACAGCATTTCTTCAGTGTTGTGAGGGCAGTGAACCACCATTTGACCCCAATCAACAGGTGCCTCCCCTTGATGGCCAGGTACCTCAGAGTCTAAAGCACGCTAGGAAATAGATCTAGCCTTCTAAATGCCTGAGTTTGAAAGACTGGACATGGCTTCTCTGTGGGGGAGCTGGTCTTCAGACAAGCTGGAATACAAAGACACTTTGGAACTCTTTGAGGAATCACAGATAATCTATATTTTCCAAAAGACTCTGCCATAATATAAGCCTTTAGATATTACAATAATGTTATAACATATAAACCTGAATTTAAGGCAGGTCTTCATTTGTAATTTTCTTTAACCCAGGAATGAATTAGTCTGGATAAATGGAAGTGTCCATCTACTCACAGATTAATTGAGCTACTGAAAGATCTACTTTACAAATGCCTCCTATAACCCTAACCCTTGCAGTTCCAAATGGCCTCTTCTATTATTAACACTATACTCTATAAAATGAAAGGATAAAAGGTTTTCAGAAGGAAAAAAAAAACAATAAAATTCATTCTTTGCACATAAAAATGGATAGAAAGTTCCACTTAAGAGCCCCAGTCTGCCCCACACATATCAAGGATAATTGATCTCTAAGTTAAAAACACTCCTTGATATTCTGGAGGCTTAAGAAAGCACTTACAAGGTAAAAACTTTGTTCCACTCGGGGTTGAGGTTTTTGTAGATGGTGTGTGTCTGAAGTCGGTCGTTGCCTAACTCCAACAGGCAAAAAGGATCACTCTTCCCTGGAAAGAGAACACAGGACATTGGTCAAGGCAAAGGCAGTTCCCTGATCAGAGACAAAGGAATCTCAGAAGTAGAAGAGGCCAAGTGAGTAAAATCCAGGCAGGTTTATACCAATAAAACTGTGCTTGCTGAAAGAGCAAAAGTGAGCATCTCTTTCCAGCAAGGCTTGTGAGGGAGTTCAGGAAACAGAGAGAACCTGTTAGTTCAGGAACTGTAGCATACTTAATGAACAGGGATGGATACACAACCCAGATGCAGCCTTGAGAGCCAGTGACCACAACAGGTTGCATAAAAGCAACTGTCAGTCTTGCACATGAGAAAGTTGAGTTTTGTGTTGTTTTAAGATTTATTTATTTATTTATTTGAGAGAGAGCATGAGAGGAGAGAGGTCAGCAGGAGGAGCAGACTTCCCACTGAGCCGGGAGCCCAATGCGGGACTTGATCCCGGGACTCCAGGATCATGACCTGGCAGCCCCCCAACCAACTGAGCCACCCAGGTGCCCCGAGTTTTGTGTTGTTTTAATATAGAAGCTCGCGTCCATTTCCTGCTTAAGTTCTCCTTGAGTCAATATAGGAAAGTACTCAGCTATGCAGGAAGCCTATGGTAACCCAGAGGCTTCAAGGTCCAGAGAGAAGAGAGGAAAACGATAAACACGGCTACTAAGGAGCTAAAACTGCCCTGTGGGGGGAGTGGCCACAAACACATATGATCTGATATATTCAAATACATTATGAGAATACAGATGATGCTACATTTTTGCTGCTCATAAACATGCAAAAGTAGAATTCCACAAAGTCCAACATTTTTATCTTAAAAAAAAAAAAAAGAGTCTTAACCCCGACTTCTCTCATCTCGCGTCTTCCTTTTCCACCCCACCTCATACATCCTCCAAAAGAAAAAATAAATAAATAATAGAGTTAGAAAATCCAAAATCCAAAGTGGGACCCAGAAAGTTATTGCAAAAAACAAACAAAACAATGCTCTCCCCTTTCATTGGGTTTGACAGTGGGATCCAGAATTGGAACTGTCAGGGACAGAATGGATGGCTCTATAATGTCCATATAACCGAACACATTGCCTGCCTCTGTGGCACAGGGACACTTTACGAAGCGGCGCATACTAAATTAATTGGGGGCATGAGGACAGATGTTCTGCCAACAAATGGCCAAGGAATCACAGGCCAGGGTCTAATGCCGAGAGTCCTTGGGCTTCTTGACCTACTGGCCTACCGTTCAGGTCATGGAACCTACATCTAATTAACTTAATATCCTGGAGCTCCGAGGTACAGCACATCAATAAACAGACTGACAGGTTCAAGAGACTCCATGAAGATTCTATGTCAAAAATAGAAAAAGAGGAAGAACAGATACATGACGAAGGGTATTAAACAGGAGATTCTGTTCAACGGAATAGTGTTCTAGACATGTAGATGCCTGGCTAAGCTTTTAAGCCAATGCTATGATCTCAGTGGCCAGTAGACAATGACCAAGTCATGGACATAAATGAATGAGTTGGGGTTGTCAGTTATAAACATGGGAATGGCCCCTGTCTCAATTTAGCGAAATAATATCAGAGAACTCTCAGAATCATGGCAAAGATTGGAAAATCAGGCTGGAAAATTACTAGAAACCCAAGAAGGGTTAAAAATACTCAGGCACAAGAACCTCCGTCACTCTCCCTCCCCAGGAAAAGTCTGGCTTCTGCTTCCCAGGAAAACTAGCCTCACAGGTCCTCGTGTTACTGGACCCTGGGTGTGGCTGCCTCTAAGGCGAATTATCCGCCCCTGCTTTTTTGCTGCCCTTGATGCAGAGGGAAAGACCTCCAAGAAGGATCTAACTGTTCCCGCCTCATCAAGCACCCAGGCCCTAAATGCCAGTGCTCAGAAAAGAAGGACTGGCTTTTCATCTTCTGTCCACACAAGGACGCTCTGACCTCTTCTCCAAAACATGCAACATGAACCTCCCCAAATTTACAAGGGGTTTAGATGCTGGGCAGCCACAGTCAAACCAACACAAAACCCATTCCTCGGCATCTCACAAAAAAGCCTTGCTTACTTAAGGCAAGTGAGCTTTACTCTGGGGAGTGTGTTTTGCAGGGCAAGGGGGTAGGCTCTGGGAGGGGAGGAGCTGCGGACAGAGGAGGGCAGATTTGCCTCTTTCAGAGTCAGGAGCATGGAGAGAACACGTGCTCCACTCTTCAGGTTTCACTCTTCTTCCTCTCAGGTAGAGGACGCCGGCTCCCCCGACCCGTGCTAAAGCAGCCACTTAACCATTTGTCAGACTGTTAGTAGGTGTCAGGGCTGCTCCTTCTGAAACCCCAACATGACATGCCATCAGCACTCCCTCCTGGGAAACCATCTGACACTTTTAATGAAAGCCCTGGGGTTCCTCCACAGCAGGGCCGAGCCGCGGCCGGTCCTGTGCATGCACAGGTGGGCTGGAGCTGTGGCCCCCTCCCTCCCAAGCCAGCATACTCTTAGCTGTCCCAGCTAATGAGGAACAGACTTCCTTCCAGAAACCGGGAACTTCAGTTATGCGTCTCCAAGGAACACACGGCACCAACTCTCTGAAGGTGATCCCATCAAAGCTCATTAAAATGCTGCATTTATTAATATTATAATATAAGCAGGCGGAGAGGAGGAAGGAGAAACAAAGACATTAAAAGATGTACAGAGTCACTTCTTTGCACTTTACGGATTGCTTTCTCTCCCTTAAAAGTTTCCAGATAAAAGGGGATTTTCTAGAATTTAAATAATGAATACATTCATTGGAGATAAAGATGACGTCCCGTCATAAATGAGATGTCCCAATGTTCTCCCAATGGTACTGAGCAAACAGCACCAGACAGACTGACATATACACACAGGGTCTGTGCTTTTTGTCTCTGGTCCCCAAAGTTCTCTAAGTGAAACAGTCAGATGACCTCCCATACCCCCGGGTGGCCTGCCACCTTGACACGGATACATCACTGGTGATTTCAGCTCACGGACCTGTTTAGCACTTTGCCCTCAATAGGCTATGCTACTTTTCAACACCACTTTATAATGTGTTTCTATTCCTTGGATGGCAAGTAGAGGTTTCTCACTGAAATAATTTTACTTTTATGTCAGTTTCAGAAATTGAATGGAAGTAATACACGTACTGCAGAGGTCCTACCACTCATCTGACAGATATTTTTTAAGCACACACTCTGCTCCTGGCACTGAACCAGGCTCTGATGGACACAGCCCACCAAGGCATGACTTCTAAAGGACTCTCATACCAATCTCTGCTTTTCAGCAAATGCCACCTTTCCAGTGAAGACCTTCCTTGTGCTCCCTGCCCAGAGACTGTGTTGCTGCCATTTCTGCTGTCCAACTGTGTGTTTTCCTTACACGTCTCATATTCCACATCTGCACATTCCTGTTCCATATTCAGTCCTGTATTTCATTTGAGGGTCTGACGCAGGCACACCCGAGGTGTACATACCCCTCCGTCCCCCAGGAGGGAGATGTGCCATGGTCAAGAGTGCCATGCCCCAGTGAGAGGGTCCAGCAGGCTCTTCGTGGCCAGCACTAGCTAGAGGGGCCCACCTGGCTCCTTCTGCTCTAAGCGGGTAACCATGAGTTAGGCAGTTTCTCATTCAGTCCTCACATCATCTCCAAGAGGTGAGGGATGCTCATGCCATTTTGCAGAAGAGGCACCTAAAGTTCAGAGAGATTCAATGTGGTTGGTCCAAGTCCGAGAAGATCTCATCGTGCAAATGAATCTTAAAGCAGATGTCACTGGGCTAGCAGAAATGGGTGGGTTAATCTTGAGGAGATAAGGACAGAGGAGAGCTTTAAATTAACAAGATAGACAGACATGCAGAGAGATACAGATACATAGTGGCAATCATGACATGTGAGATATGGATAAATAAATGCTGAGATGAGCTTGAAGCCTTGAAGGCCATGACCAGTACTTTTCATTTAAATGCGCTTCTTTTATTCTCATCCAGCAGTCAGGAGCCACCGCAGACCGTCAGCACGGGGGCAGGACCAAAGAAAGAATTTCCAGAGGAAGATCATTTCTGAAGCTAAGCACGGAGCATCACAGCGCAGACAAGAAGGGTAGGGGGCAATAGAGCCATGCCAGGCTGAATTTCTACAAACTCTCCCTTCATGTTTTGTTTCCAACCACATGCTTATAACCCTTACTAGAGCATACTGGAGCAAATTCTAGGTGCTCATCTGAAAATTTGTTCTCTGACAATTTACCCAACACGATCCATCCTGATCCCTATTCCCAAACCCTCTGTCGAGGCTGGTGTGTCTTTCCCCCACTCCCGACCAGCATGCAGAGGTGTGGGGCTCAGACAGCCTTCCTCCACTGCTTGTGGGATGACCAAGTCTCCCTGCAATGCTCTCTTAATCCCTGATCCCAACCCAAAACACAAAGGCCAATTAGCCTCCAAGACCTAGTTCAAGATGTATCATCTTCGCAGAACTTTCTCTACAACCACAGGCTCCCAGGAGCCTTCTCTTTCCCCCCAGCTCCTATGATGATTGATTTGAAACTCATAGGCCTCAAATGAAAATTATAAGGCCTATGACGTGCCTGCTCCTCTAGTCAACAATTACTTTATGATCCCTGCAATGTGGAAAACACGGTGATCGGAGCTAAGAGGGATCTTCGAAGAAAAACAAACATGGATGTCTATGGGTGCTGTGTCTAACTTTTCAAGTATGTCTTGCCTTCCCGAGTGACTGCAACCTTTGGGAATCTGTAGAATGGCCTCTGCGGGGTCACCCAGGTGAGGACTTGCTCACGTTACTGCTGCAGACATCCAGAGCAAGGGGCAGACAAACCTGTATTAGGACTACAAGATCCACAAAGGACGAGAAGATCTTAATTTTGCTGAAGTGTTATTGAACTAAATTTCTGATAGTCTACTTTTCTAACACAAGCACAGAACATATAAGAACTCATGACATAATGGGGCTCCTGGGTGGCTTAGTGGGTTAAAGCCTCTGCCTTAGGCTCAGGTCATGATCTCAGGGTCCTGGGATTGAGCCCCACATCGGGCTCTTTGCTCAGCTGGGAGCCTGCTTCCCCCTTTCTCTCTGCCTGCTTCTCTGCCTGCTTGTGATCTCTATCTGTCAAATAAATAAATAAAATCTTTAAAAAAATAAAAAATAACTCGTGACATAAGAATTTTTCTTCTAATTCCATTCCTGTTGCCATTCAAGTTCCAAAAACAAACAAACAAACAAAAAACCCAAAACATAAAACCACAATCACCCGCTGCATTGACCAGACATCTCCCCGTTTCCACTGAGGCACCCTCAAAACCCTTGCTCCTCTAAGCACATACTTTCTTCTGTGTTTCAGAAAAGCCCTGCAGGTTCTGAGACCTGCTGTCCCTTAATTTTAAAAGGCTTTTCTTTTACCTCTGCCGTGCTAACTCAGCTCTGACATCTCAGTGAAAGCGTCACTTCCTGCAAGAACACCAGTCAGGTGTTCCTTCCCTGAACCTTGATACGCTGTCCTTGACCTTAGGAGTAGAACTGCCCTTACACCTGCCCCTTGAACAACATGCGTTTCAATGGTGCACGTCCACTTACATGTGGATTTTTTTAAATAAATGCTACAGCACAATACTGTAAAATGAATTTTCTCTTCCATGGTTTTCTCAATAACATTTTCTCTTGTTTACTGTAAAAATACAGTATATAACACAGATGACACTGTGGTACTCAACTGTTTATCTCACCAGTAAGGCTTCAGATCAACACTAGGCTATCAGTACTTAAAAGTTATATGCCAAGTTTTTGCCAATTTTTAACTGCATGGGGTATCAGTGCTTGCATGCCGCACACTGTTCAAGCATCAATTGTAGATGCTATTGGTTTAATTGGTCATTTCATGGGAGGCCAAAGACCAATTCCTCTCCCCTATCATATCACCAGAGCCTACCACAGCCCCTCACATTGAGCAGATATATTTGCTAGATAAGATAATTACTTACTAAGCGCCCAACTAATAAGATCAAAGTGACTCCTTTGTTAATTCATAGAAGAGAAACGAACTGAGTTCATTCACTCTCAACGTACCAGTAAGTTCAAAACTGCTAAATCTTACATAGACCCCCAAACTCTGCGGTGAGGAGAGTCCACGTTCTTTGGCAGACTATTAAAGCAGATGGTGAGCCAAAGACAGATTTATACAGTTTTTGATGTGTTTTTAAAAAGTTGGTCTTGATTCGAGCTCAGTTATCCAAGAGGTTCTCAAGGAAATTAAAAGCATTCAATCACTATTTTTAAGCTTTCTAGAAATTGCAATTATAGCCATCCCTTTGAAAATATGGCATCTTTAGGGGGAGAGGTATTGCTATGGCTACAACTTCAAACAGACAATGAAAACAAACCAGAAAATGGACAGGTGACTTAAAATCTCCAGTGAACAATAACTATAGGACTATTTTTCCTCTAATACAAGTAGTCATGCTTTGGAAAAAAAAATTAAAAAACAAAATAACTAGAAACTTACAGCCAGTGTTATAATTTATAGAAACTACTTAAAAGTCATTATTACAGCATATGGCTGGAATATTTCTATAATATGGGATCTAAATGAAGTGTTTTGGTTAACAGTTTCTCAAAATAGCACTTTCGTGTGTAACAAAACAATTGATGAGCCCACAAAAATATTTTATATGGATAAAACTATCATTTAGATTATTAAAATGTGGACACAAGCACTAAACTGGTTTGAGTATGAGAATTTCCCCACCATGAAGCACATTTTTTTTTTTTTTTTTGGCTTGGCTTTTATCAGGCAGTAGAAACAGAACAAAAAGAAAAAACATTTTAGATTGGTAACTAGATTTCTAAAAGTGGTTGAAAAGCCAAGTGTGATTAGAGATGCTGATAATTCTGACATTATTTAAAATTAGAAGAATTATAAACAAAATATTAATAACCTGCGAAACTCCCCACATCAACTATACTCTAAGCAAATAAATTTAATAAAAAATGGTAATAGTTATGAACATGCAATATGTGTTAGACATGTTCATGTAGGTTTTAATTAACCCTCAAAATATCCACGAGGAAACAGGCTTACGGTGGACCCAAGGCCAGCACATGGTAGAACCAAGATTTAAAATAGTTGTCTATTTCTGTATATGTTCTACACCATAATACATAAGAATGAAAGCAAAAGGCAGAGACCGTAAAAATAAATGGCAAAAATATGGAGACTGATTTTCATCTTTAATGAATAAATCACTGAACTAAACGTTGATTTATTTAACGCTGAGTCACAGTCACTGAGAAAGGGTTCATATTCTGAATGCACTCTACCAGGATCGGGGAGATCAATCCTGCGTGTGGAACAGACCAAGAGCTCCTCCTAATGGCACTGGGAACTGGAAATGCCACCCAGATTTTGAGAGAGGTCCTTATCCATTTCAACAATACACACTGCCCCTTTGGGCAACTCTGCGGTAGAGGAGGAAGAGGGAAGTGACAGAGCTCCTCAAATACAAATGGTTCTCAATGAGTATTTCTTGAAGATCATGAGATCTACCACCAAGCTGGCTTTTCATAAGTTGAGACAAGCTTTAAAAGCTATTGGGACTGGGTGTGGTACATAAACAATGAATTCTGGAACTTTGAAAAGAAATTTAAAAAATAAATAGAAGCCACTGGGAAGCTATACTGGGCTCCCTGGAGAGAAGTTGGGGATTCTGGAATTAAATATATCTTTTTTTCTCTTAGATCAGGCACTACTGGGTTCCTATCATGTTTATTTATCAAACAAGGCCACTTCATAAAAACCTGCATTTTTTGTTGTTGTTGTCTGAAAACAATGTCTTTTCCACTCCTCTAATAGTTATTTTGAAACTAATTTAGCAGTTGTCTTATTAACCTGGAAACAAAGAAAGGGTCTAAATGACAACCTTATGGCCAAGAAGTCACGAAGATCCAGATATATTTGGAAACTCTGTCTTGTTTGATGGGTGGTGTGGTATGGCGAAATATGCCAAAAAGTGACAAGGATCCCTGGAGAATAAGTAATTCCAGATTGGAGTGAAAATGGTATTTCCAGTTTTGTTCCTTCATTGTTTCCTGATACTTCCCCAGCTTCTCATCATGGCAGACAGATTATTATGATGAGAACATGAAAAAATTAAGATAGAATTGTGCTACAAAAAGCAGAAATATTGAGACTATGTTCCATTGTTCTATTACTTACTATCATTCTGCACTGATGTGGGCTTTCAATGCTTCCCTACTTGCTCTTTTGCTGTGAGGTGAAGAAAACTCTCCTACATTTCTGTATCCCCCATTTTATACCCAAATTTTCAATGGCTAGGAGCACCTTGGTAGTGATAACAGGTGAAGGAATAAAGCAGAGAGAGACCAAACAATAACCAGTCTTACCACGAGAAGATTCCCTAGAGGAAAGGATGTCAACATATAAGATTTATTTCAAAAAATGAAGAGAAGGCTTAATTAACAGGAAGGATGAAGTGTGAAACCTACATCTTGATTGTGAGAATATAAGAGTCATTGACTAGGTGTTGAACTTGGCAGGTACCTTATGCACATGGTAGCCATCATGGCTTTAGTACTGATACCTCAAAGCAAGATCTACATGTTAAAATCCAACAGGTTCCCCACAATAGTCTATCAATTATAACAAGGCTCTCCTGATCAATTCTCCTTCTATGTGCTGAACATATAGTAAATACTTGCCTACACTTCACCCACTGTTCTCTCAGTATGTAAGATAAGCATTGTCATTTGTACTGAAATACAATTCTGACCAGAAAAAATTTCCATTCTCGAACAATATTTCTATTTAACTATTACCTACTTCATTATCTTTTATAAAATAAACGGTGCCTTTTTTCAACAGTATTAATTCATGCATCTGATGTATCCCTGGGCAAAGTAGAAGATACAGCCCCATCCTCTCTGAGGGCTTTACTGTGGGGAGGGAACCTGTTGCCATATCATTCCTCACCTTGGTTCTAACAAAGACTTCCTCTCTCTCCTTTAATTGTTAGAAGGTGGGTTACTTTCCTCTCCAAACAGCTGAGTGGAGGATACGGGTCCCATTAAGCACCACAAAGAGATAGGCTCACCTTGAATCTCAGAGTAAAATTTATCATCTGTTTCCTGAATCAAGGCTGTAGTCTGTTTTACTACAGAAGTAATAGCATCAGAATGGACAACCTATTACTTAAAAATTTTAGGTTATGCTGGGCACAAGGTGTTTGTGAGACAAACTCTTTAATAAAAATATCTGACAGGCTCTTCTATTAGAGTGACTGCTTGTGGCTATCCGCATCTAATATTAGCTGTAGAGTACATTAAAATGTCTTTGGCCAATTTTAGAGGGATGGACTGCAAGAGAAGATAGATTACTTCAGATTCTTTAAAAAGTCTTTTCACTTACATACAAACGAATATGAGGCTTAAAAAAATCACAAGCTATACATAAATTCAAATGTATTAGTGTTCAATCAGTTCAATCACACAATAGCATATTTATGAAGGAATGAATTAAAAATAATAAATACATTTTATATATTAGATATATTATATTAGATATATTAGATATATTTATATATCTAGATATATTATATATATATAATAGATATATTAGCTATATTAGGTATATTTATCTTTTGTAAGTATCTTAATATTGGGAATATACATAGATTTTAGTTATTAATATCTTTTAACACACGTGGAAAGACGCTATTTTTTTCTTTATATAGAAACATATTTTCAGTTTTTAATGGGAAAGAAATTCACCTTAGTCCATGTTTGTGGTGTGTGTGTGTGTGTGTGTGTGTGTGTGTGTTCTAAATGTTGGTAAAGTAATGGGGATTCACTTTCTCCAAAGTTAATTTCTTTTCATGACTATATAATTTTAACACCAGTAACCAGTAATAAGGAATGTCCTACTTTGAGCACAGCAGCGATGAACGACTGATATTTTCTTTTTCATATTATTCCCTGCTAAGACAGAGACCACTTTAAAATGGGCAAACCACAGACAGGAGGATTACCAGTGCATTCATTCTCCCCCAATTCCCCCCAAGACAAGAGTTCCCTGGACTTTGCAAACTATAACAGTAACCTCCACCCAGAATACTACAGCAAGATCTCCCACTGAACCTTGGCTTTATTAGGTTCGCTGGCATCTTCAGTGAAACACACTTAAAGCATCAGTTATTATGGTTATTTGGTATTGTCTTTTAAGAAACAAAGAATTATCCAAAAAAATGTAAAACAAAAGCAGTGAGGGTAGAAAGTTCCCTTCTGTGCTCTAACATGATCATCACTCTCGGAGAATCCCCCTGGTTATTCAGAGTAAGCAGACTGCTTGTTTATTCACAGAGATGAGTACTTCGTTCCCTGAGCAACTGCAGTGGAACCCTCCTTTACAAAGGACAGCCGGCCGGAAAAGGCTGGGTATGGGGTGCAAGTAGTTACTTCTTTCTTAATGCTCCTGGTACTGATGATGACAGGTATACATACCTCTTCTGATTCTGGAGACTCCAGCATGTTTTAACGCACGTCAGGTGATTCTAACAGTGAACCATAAGAGCAGAGTAATGGGCGAGTCCCCACCGTATGATACAATAGCAAACCTCTTGGAGGTATTAGTTACATCCCTATTGCTACTTCCTTGCAATCTGAGTCCATTTCTTTTTTTCACATGGAAAAGGTGCTTAACAACTCTCTGCATTTGGTCCACTTTGTTACCCTAAACCAATAATCTGGTTAAGAATAGACAGGAGGTTCCACCCAGGACCCTGCCAACCTATAAAGAACACAGACAGTGAAATCTGGTTCTAAAAATAAAGATCAATATGGTCTAAAGACATGTTTAGCTAATGACAAGAAGAGTGATGATTTTCTCATGAATAATACAGAGACCAGGGCATTCCGTCAAACCACACAGCATGACTGGATTTGTAACCATTGCTTTTTGCTGCTGGGATTCTCTTGGTACTCACCTTCATCCATTCAAAAACTATCTCCTAGAATCTTGAATATAAAGAAAATGACAAAATGGCAACATTTCCCCCCAAAATTATTCTTCTAAAAATAAGGGTTTTGCCTTGTTTTCTGGTCTTTTCCAAATATCCCCCCCCCCCCCCTTTTTTTTTTCCAGATTGCTCTCCTATTCACTTTAAGAGCCAAAAAAACTGCTTGGAAAGAAACATTGGCCTGAAACTCCTCCGTAAACACTAGTTTGGGGGGGCTGTGGAGAGGGGCACCTGTCAGGATGGGTAAAACAAAGGTTTTAAAAATGTGTTTCCACAGACGGAAGTAGTTGTCAATAAGACTTAAAAAGAAACTTCTAATGCATTGCAATTAGTTCCTAGAAATCCACAAACATACAACTACAGAGAGAATTTTTGAAAATATTGCTTGAAGGCATGAATGAGTTCTTGTGTTTGAAACAACATTTCCTGAGACATCAACAATCATAGATCCAAGAAGTATTGTATCAAAACATTCAGATGGAAGTAAAAATAATGGGCTCTGGACAACTTGAAGATAACTCTAAATGTGCAGATAACAAAACTCTGAAGGCCAAAGGCACATGAGAAAGGCGTAAATTAAGTATTTTCATAAACTATAAGTAAGCTTTAAAAGAAAGGAAAATTTCTAAATTAATATGAGACTACCAACATTTGCAGCTAGATTAATGAATGTTAGAAGTAATCATCTATCTCATCTACAACACTCAAATTTATTTATCCATACTGGCCTAAAATGCCATTTTTGGATCTTCTCCCTCAGTATTTCCTTAAGATCAACATCATCCTATTTCTCGCTATTTATATAGTAGTGATATCTTTTTTTTTTAAGATTTTATTTATTTATTTGACAGAGAGCACAAGTAGGCAGAGAGGCAGACAGAGAGAGAGAGGAAGGGAAGCAGGCTCCCTGCTGAGTAGAGAGCCCGATGTGGGGCTCAATCCCAGGACCCTGGGATCATGACTTGAGCCAAAGGCAGAGGCTTTAACCCACTGAGTCACCCAGGCTCCCCAATATATTAGTGATTTCTATCGGTTCATTTTTTGAGGGAGGGTGAAGAGATTCTTTAAAAAAAAGTAAGTTTATATTCCCCATCATTTTTTTTCATTATTTTTTTGTAATAGAAATTGCTTACAATTAAAATTCTCTTTTCCAAAGTTTGATCTTCCTCATCCTCAAGCTGGAAAGTTCTGAAGCTACTATCCTAGAGCGTAACTTTCTGTGTTGAAAAGAGTAGATCATACTCCAAAAATAGAGATGGGGGCGCGTGGGTGGCTTAGTGGGTTAAAGCCTCTGCCTTAGGCTCAGGTCATGATCCCAGGGTCCTGGGATTGAGCCCCGCATCAGGCTCTCTGCTCAGCGGGGAGCCTGCTTCCCCCTCTCTCTCTGTCTGCCTCTCTGCCTACTTGTGATCTCTGTCTGTCAAATAAATAAATAAAATCTTTAAAAAAAATAGAGATGAAGTAAGTCCTACATTACCTTGACCATGCATAAAATCTGTACCTTATTCTTTGTATTTATGCATTTGCTTGGTAAACAGCATCTGTCACATACGCATCTCCATTGTTAGTATAACGGGTTAATCCAGCAATAAGAGGACAGTCACCCTCGATCAGACATTGGAATGCCTGAATTACTCTCCTCTCAGTCAAGTACAACTCAGCACAAAGCATGCCTGCTCTTGCCTCTGTCTTCAAAGTCCAAGTTAGTGAACCACCAAGAGTAACTTTGTGTAAGACCCTGTCAACCACAAAGTGGTTCCACGGCCAAGAATTTGGTTATTATTTCAGACCACTGCCAGCTAAACGGGTTTTCATGCTTAAATTTATGAACCACCACATCCTCTCGCATGCTGAAGAATGAAAATCTCTCAGCACAGAGCCCCACCAAGGAGGTCTAAGGCAGGAGGTCCAATCTGTCTTCTGAAGCACTAT
Source organism: Enhydra lutris kenyoni (assembly GCF_002288905.1). Classification (NCBI taxonomy): domain Eukaryota; kingdom Metazoa; phylum Chordata; class Mammalia; order Carnivora; family Mustelidae; genus Enhydra; species Enhydra lutris. The sequence continues at coordinate 10,519,038 of NW_019154113.1, forward strand.
AATTAAAAAATTTCTCAGGAAATTAATTTAACAAAGAAAGAAGTCCCGGCACGAACCATCAATTACTTGAAAAAATAATTTTGTGAAAAACGGTAATTAAGTGAAAAAAACTGCTTGACTGCCTCTTTTTATTTTTCCTTCTATTCCTCTATTTGAAAGAGTGTGATTGCTTGTATATACGCTTCCGCTTATTAAAACATTTCGCTTTGCCATCAGATCATTTCCAAACAGGAAATAAGTAAAAACAGAAAACTGATTAAAGATGTTTATACCTGAGAAATCTGCTGCTAGGAGATCTACCGCCTTTAAAACCTTCACTTGTAAAATGCCGACATCCTTCATATCTTTCAGAGAATTCTGGAAGCACTGAGGGGGAAGAAAAGTAGATCAGACATGAAAAGAGCTTTCTAATATACTATTTAATGCTGTAAAGTCCTACAGGAAGTACATCAGGCTTTATCATCATCTTTCTCGTGCAAAGCTTAGAAAAGTTCCAGAGTACACTGTATCAGCCAATGGGACAGTTGGGCATTCACAACAAGCAGATGTGAAAAGTGACTGAGAATTGAGGACAGCATCAAACCAACTACAAAGCACACAAGATCTACCTTTAACACTGCCCCCTGGTGACAGCACAGCTACCCCACCGGAAAAATGTATGTGGAGCTCCATTCATTCTCTTCTCCCCTTTGTTTCTCTTGCATGAAGCTTTTAAATCACTCAAAGAGGCAACACTATTTTGGCTTCATTGGTACCAACTTTATGGAGACCAGAGGGCTCAACGTGGACCCTTCACAGATACCTATTACCACTGGAAAGAGTGAGGATGGAAATACAGGGCATTTCTGGTCCACGTTTTAGCTGGCGCATTAAATTAGAGACTGAGCATCTAGTATCATCCTGTACCCACATTTATTTGATTTTTTTTTTTTTTTTCGTTTGCATGAGCCAATGACTGAATGTATCTACTGATAATTCTTAAGCATGCAGAACAATAGTTCACTGTGTATATACATTGACTCCTTCAGAAATGGTGCATGAAAGAGACAAGTGGATAAACTATTTCTGCATGCCTCTAGGACACATCTGCTGAAAAGATTCTGTTTTCAAACTTTTGGATATCTTATTTCCGCTATCATCGGATAACTAAAAACCTGTGATAAGCAGGCCTTGGGGATTTATGGGAAGACAGTAAAATCCTTGTTCTTTAGGCATTTCAGGATACAATAATAATAACTTACTAATAGTTCAGGTTTAACTAACTTCATATGCACCATTTCGAGGCAGCTTTGAAAGTTGTTACTGCTGTGTATTTTCAACCTAACAAACAAAGCAAAACAAAACGAAAACGAAAACAAAAAGAACTAGCTTACACTCATCTGAAAACATCTGAAATAAAATACTTTTATAGTTTAAATGTGGAAATGCCTTCAAGATGATCTATTCTTACAAGCTGAAAAACAAGAGGTCTGAAACTTGTGTTTTATGACGGGGCATTCTTTTCCTCTAACATGCTGGCCAGCTCTCTAGCTGAAAAAAACAAAACAAAACACTTGATATTTCTATTTTGATTGGCCTCTTCAAACTTATTTTCCCTGAGTACTCCTCACATCCCAAGGCATGATTCAAAGCAGTCATTATGAACTTTTCTAAAATCACTTTAGAAGTACAGGTCACCCCTCGTGAATTCGGTAAATTTTGCAATTTTGTCCGTGGGAAAGTTTGGGGGAGAAGTTTTAAGGTTTATCATCAAATTTTTATTTGCTTAACTGCAAGTCATCGGAGAGCATATTAATAGTGGATTTTGTAGAAACTCCTTTAGAACCTGCCAACCAAGGCACACAGAGTCTGTGTTGACAATAAGACATGTGGCTAGGTTTTTGTACTCCCGCAGATAAAGAATTATTCAATTAATCAATACGTCTCACGGTGAAGGATTTGGGAGGCACTACAGTTTATGCTGAGAATAATATTCCCATTAAATAGGGTTTCATCTTTGCTTCATTTTCGGGCCGCTTTCTAAAACATGTCTTTCATGTGTGGCGATAAAATAAATGTATTGATTTACAAAGAAGGCGGGATAAAAACAGAATGCAAATAAAGGCATCTAGAAAACCAGAGTACAAAAAAATAAATGAAGATCGCAAAGCCATTGACTTAAAAATGCTGAGTGGACTTTTAACCGTATTGCCACTACTTAGGCAAAAATCAGGAGCTGTCTTTATTATCCAGAGTCGTACAGAACAGCTCTGCGGGCCTGTCCAGAGCTTTGCTTTGCTCTACAAGACAGAGGCACATTCTCACTCGATCCTGAGAGGTTCTGGAAAGGTAGCTCTGACACTGCAAATATTACAGCTAATTAAAAAAAAAAAAAAACTTTGGTGAACTTGTATTAAAATTTCTATATACATATGCAGACATGGGCATATGTATTGCCTCCTTGTGCATTTCCATTTTCTCCCAAGAGTTTCTAAAAGCTAACAATTCAGAATACCGTTTGGGGCTTTGAAAATCGCCAGCTCCAATCTACTTCCACCTTCTCGCTAATGCATTAACCTTTGGATCTGATGTCTTGTTTTATGAGACAGGCTGTGAAACTCGGGCCAAGGATCTCTTTTCAGGCAGTTTTTTTTAACTCGCAGACTTTGTTTCAACTCAAAAGCGGAGGTGACGGGGAGCAGCGTAACAAGGCCAAACACTCACGTATCGCTGGGCAATCTGCTTTCTCTCGCCGGGGTCTGCCAAGGGGCACACACACAGATCTGAGACCGAGACTCCGGCACAGGGAGTAAGTGTGATCAACATCAGGAGAGCCCCCAGGCAGCTCTCCAGCGGCAGCTCCAAGCAGTTAGCTTGCTTGAGAGGGAGGGCTGAGATATCCACTTTGCACCTGGAAAAGTTGGAGGAATCAGAAAGAAAAGGGATTAACTCATGGCCTTTCTGAACCTCCAAAGAACTGAGTTATATCCCCTTATCCCCCAAACTTCACTCTGTCTCAGCATGGGTTTCTTGCACAGTGAAGGTGATGGGGTCTCCCCCTACCGTCCAGCTCTTAATTCTCCCTCCCAGCCTAACACACTCTAAGATTAAGGAGACGAAGAGGTCAAGACACCAAAGGCAGCACGAGGGGATGGTAAGTGCAAAGAGAAGAGTCAGATCTTTGCCCCATGAGGTCTGCAGAAAGGCGGTGAGCTCAAGAAATAGGGAGGAACAAGCTCCAAGTTCAAGCATTATGGATGAGGGCTCTGTAGGGCTTCTCTGTATCATGTCTTTTGCCAGCAAAGAGAATAAAGGGTCACAGTTCAAAAGGGAGAGAAAAGACAAGAGAAATTCAAGCGTCAAAGGGTTCCTGGGAGAAACTATTTTCTTCCGGATTAATGCCAACTGGTGCGTTTTTATTTAAAGCAACGTGTTAAGGTGTTTTCCTAATAGGCACGGTTCCACAGGGTTTCCCCAGGTGCACTGATGTGGACAAATGGAGCGTGAAGTGCACTTGACAGATCCCATTCCAGCAACACAGCCAGGAAAAGGCTTCACCCATCTGCTGTAAACTGCATGTTTTCCGTCTCTCAACAGTCAATGTTCTGGGGATGTCGAAAACCTCAAACACATTTATATATGGAAACAAACACCAAAAAGGAGGGCTGAGGTGCTAAGCCATTTATTTGTTTTAACACTGAAAACTCTGGGTTTGCCTGGACCACACCTGCTTTGTGAATGCACAGGTGGGTGGAAAAGGTAGGGTCGAGTCGGGGGAGGGAGGTGGGCAGTGGTGGTTCCCAGCTGTAATACATGTGTGTGCATGTACCCATGTGGAATTCCTATTTTCCCCCAATAGTTATTGAAAGAGATGAGTAATCAAGACTTTAGAAAGGAAGCACCTTCTCTCACGATGTGGGAAAAGGATGGATTCTTACCCTAAATCTTCAGCGGACTCTGTATGTTTGCAGATCATTAAAAATAGGTAATCTTACCTAACATAGAAAGCAATGGCCATTTTGAGTCACGTGATATCTAATGAGTTCCAGTTTCACACATTCAAAAACCTTGCAATCCCTTCGCAATTAAAGAAAAAAAAATCTGTAATACTAAAAGTCTATACCAGTTTTTACTACAGAATCAAAAAATGTATTTTAATACTGATATGTACCTATAAAATTAAATATGTGTGGGTATTTATTTCACTACCAAAAGTGATTCCAGTTAGAAGAGGTAGCAATTAGAGCTTTTGCATGTAATAAATTCATCAAGAATTTCTACCAGAGACACATCCACAAAAAAAAAAAAAAATTCTTTAAATAATCCTGTGTCTTGAATCAAAACATTTTTGTGTGTGTATATAGCAATAAAGACCCTTTTAAAGTTTGCTACCATGAAAATAAGGGTTACTAAATATTTTTATTTCATAAGCACGTATGTAAGTGAGGAATTAATTTTGCTTATAAAGAAAGAAATGTTATGTGCTTTAAGCCATTTCTACAAAACTAAATACCCATAAATTCTTAACCAATAGAACAGTAGCACATCTGCTCTGGAACACTTTGCTAAGCATTATTTTACATTGTTGCATACACTTTGATTGAACAAAGCTCTTCACGGAAAGATAAATGATCCAACTTTGTAAGAATTTTTTTCTGGTGGTCACACTCATTAGTCCAAATTAGCAATAACCTATTTATGGTACAATCATGTCAATGTCATTAGGAGGAGGTAATTTATTTTCATCCTTCGACGACCACGTCTCTGTTGTAGTGGTGGTTTCGCTTGTTTTTTTGAACAGCCAGAAGTGACTTGGAGGCAAGAGACAAATAATGTTTGGGAATTAAAAAGGATGCCTACAGTAAGTTTTTCTTGGATGAATCAAAATGAACCTTACGTTAATTCTAAAAAGTCATCTAAAAAGGCTGTGAGCAGTATTAGCATTTTTAGGATAACTATGCACACTCTCCCAGTGCCTGTGTGAAGGCAGAACTCATTGGAAGAGAGCAACTTCCTATTTCAAACAAAAGTTGAATCACGTACCAGACAAAATGCAAAGTAACCACTGGGTTTGGTCTTAGAAATTACACATTTCCACAAACTTGTTCGTCATGTCTCTCCCCTGTGAAACTTTTGCACTGCTCCCATTTCTAAAGTCTATGTGGATGGACAGGAAAAGAGCCCTGCCTGTTTTAGATAAAACAGTTCCCACAAACAACAGACTGGGGATTTCTGCACGAGCTTACTGGGTTCTACATGATCAGTTAACTGAAGAGTGTATTCAGTCAAATATTTTTACTTCCATAGTGACTTGAAAGAACAAATTAAACTGGTAGACTGCCATCATGTCAATCATAATTAAACACTGATCCTTTTACACATGGGTTATGACCCAGCCTCCTGGGTACCTGCCCCATTATGCGAATTGGTATCTTAAGAATTAAGGACTGATTTACTGCTACCCCCTGCCTAGGGTGAACAACTACTGCCCTCTAAAGATGTCGTCTTTTTGTTTTGTTTTGTTTTGATTTGGTTTGGGTTTTTTGTAAGATCCATATGGAATGTAGGACTTGAATTTACAACTGTGAGATTAATGGCCACAGGCTTTACTGACTAAGCCAGCCAGGTGCCCCTACTAGAGATGACTTTCTATAAACTTTCTACAATTGAATTACCCTCTGCCTCTGTTCTACCCATCTGGCATCTGCATTTACATCCACATTCTTGAAGAAAGGAGGAAAGCTGGAAGAAAGAAGAAATTAATTCCCTACAAGAATCTCCTCCAGGCCTCCCATGTTACTCTATTTCAACCTCGGTCCACATTGTTCCAGCTCATCCTCATGTCTCAAGGAGAACCAGAAGCTCTGGAGGTTAGCCAGAGGCTGGAAGAATTATTTATATTAACTCCAAGCGAGGAAGAGGTACTGCATTATCAGCAAGAGCAGAAGGAAAAAAATTTTAAGAGGATTTGTCTCATGCAAACTGGTGCAGCCACTGTGGAGAACAGTGTAGCATTTCCTCAAAAAGTTAAAAGTTGAACTCCCTTATGATCTAGCAATTGCATCACCGAGTATTTACCCAAAGAATACAAGAACGCTAATTCAAAGGGATACACGCACCCCTGTGTTTATAGCAGCATTGTTTACAATAGCCAAGATAGGGAAGCAGCCCAAGCATCCATCAACTGATGAACAGAAAAAGATGATGTGGTGTATACATGCAACGGAATATTACTCAGCCAGAAAGAATGCAATCTTGCTATTTGCAATGACAAGGATGTGGCTACACAGTATAAGGCTAAGTGACTGAAGTCAGTCAGTGAAAGACAAATATTGTATGATTTCACTCATATGTGGAATTTAAGAAACAAAACAACCAACCAAAGGAAAAAAAGAGAGAGAAATCAAGAAACAGATCTTAACTGTAGAGAACACACTGCTGCTTACCAGAGAGGAAGTGAATGGAGGGAGGGGAGAAACAGGACATGGGGATGAAGGAGGGCACTTGTGATGAACACAGGATGATCTATGAAAGGGTTGAATCACCATATTGCACACCTAACATGACTATAACACTGTATATCAACTCACTGGAGTTAAAATAAAAACTTAAGAAAATAAAAAAAAATTAAAAATATAAAAGATTGGTCTTTCCGAATTTCTGATGTTAGCACCATAACTGAACCTCCCAAAGAAAGGTAAGTATTGTGTGTACAAAACATCTTCTATTTATTTTTTTTGAGGTTCAAGTAAAGATAAGTACTCTAAAGTCTAAAATCTTTAAGACAAAAGAGATAATCTGAAATACATCCATCGAAGACATTTTTAATACAGAAATTTGGAAAGGAGAATTTAGGTTGTTTCTTCCATTTTCTAAAGGGTGTCAGATTCTGCCCTGAGAAAATACCAAATGATTTAGTTGGTCTCCTAATTCTCTCTTGGTGCTACTGAATCACTACAGAATCTGTTGCATCCTCTAAATTTCATCCCAAACTCTACACAAGTGGCAACCTTTTAGAAGCATTTATGAAAGCTGAGCTTACTAGTGTATATGTGAATTTTCATTGAAAAGTAAACTCAGTTTTCGGGCATATGATCTAAATGGCTCTCCTAATTAATTTTTCAATTATCACATCAATTAATAAATAAATAATAGGCACTTAAACTATTTTTTCTACGAAGGGCCATAAAGCAAATACTTAAAGTTGATAGGCCATGTGGTCTCTGTTGAAACTACTCAAGTCCCCTTGTAGCATGAAATAGACCATGTAAACAAATGAACAAGGCTGTTATCCAATAAAACTTCATTCAAAAATAGGCAGCCATATGGACTTGGCCCATGGGCCCTAGTTGTCTAACCCCTGATCTGTAGACATCTTCATAATTTGGCCATCACAAATTACATCCACGCTAGTATCTTAAAAATTTAAAAGGCTGGTTGCTGACAACACAAACACATTGACAAAGGCATCAGGGAAACTGACCTAAAAAATAATTTTGAAAGCCTAACTTTTTAAATTCTTTTTTATTTATTTAAGAAATCCCTACACCCCACATGGGATCTGAACTCATGACATCAAGATCGAGAGCCACATGCTCTTCCAACTAGCCAGCCAGGCGCCCCGAGAGCATAACTTTTAACTCACTATAATCCTAGAAACTCTGGCCAACATATCCAATGATGGACTGAATAAAAACCAATAAAGCAATAAAACTTATAAACCTGCTCTTCTTTCTGTTGGGAAACATGTGGAAAACACACATTGTTCACATACATGTGATTAATGAGTCTTACCAAATTAGGTCTGTTCCTGTGGCTTTATGTGTGACTTCACACACAAGAGAAGTGGCTATGTTTGGACAGTCATTCAGAAGGTGCTACATGCTGGCCCTTAGATCACCAGGAAATTCTCTTTCCAAAATCTGATCTAAATATATTTGGTCTACAAGAGCCCCACTACTGTAACATCCTTTATTTTATGGAAACAAAATAGCAGCGCCCCCCCCCCCCCATATTTGGGTCTAGAGAGGAGCCATCATTGTTTCTTTGCAGGAGATGAAATTGGATGGCTTTGTGACCTCACTCCTGCTGTGCTCTTGGGTCTCATCTCACAACACCGCCCGCCCTTCTCATTCCTTTCCAGCTTCTCAGAATGCCTTCTCTCTCCTGTCTTCAACTTTGCCCGTGTTGTTACATCTTTCCGAAAGTTCTTCCTCCAATGTCCTCGCAGGCTAACCCATCCATCTCTACAGGCTTCAGATTAGACTTCTGCGCTTCCAGGAAGCTGCTCTCTTCCTCCTTCTCCCCCAAGCTGCTGACTGCCTCCTTGGAGCAGCCCCAAACTTCTTAGTGTCTGAGGACAGCGTCCATCCACTACAATTTTCCACTGAATCCCAGCTACCGTTACAGGCTATCCTATACAGGATGTGTTCTCTATTTCTTGAACAGAGTGAACACACAAACGAGTAAAGAGCAGTGACATAATGAAGCTCAAAGTCAAGAACTCCAAATGACAGAGGCAAGTGTTTTTTGTTAACCAACTAAATACTGTGTACTCTCTAATTCTTCCCCTACATATGAAAGGCATGGAAATATATATATATAAATATATATAAACATATATATTTAATTTCCATGAAAGGCATGGAAATATATATATAAATATATATATATATAGGCTTTCCAGATTGAAAAGTCCACAGTTCTCTTTACCTGAAGAAGACAAGGACTTACTATTTTTTTCCCCAGCCTACAGGCAGTGAATGTGCTGATTTAGCATTGTTTCTGACCTCCTGTTCTTGTCTTTCTCCATTAATCCTGCTGCATTTTAATGTTTTAATTCAACACATAATTTTGCCGTATCAGTCACCCAAACCTGCTCAAGTTTCACTTGCCATGATAGCTTTTAACCTCTTATTCATTACCATAATTCCCTGTTTTATATTACAGACTGGCCAGCTTTTAACTTAAATGCAAGGAGCAGAAAAGAGTACTGTAGTTTGAAAAGCTGTAAATCTCAGAGGTGAAGGAAGGGGGTGAACACGAAGAAAACGGCAAACGTGTCAAGCCAGGCTGTAAAAACAGATCAACGGCATGTGGTGCAATTTGTCCAGAGAAATCTCCCAGCCCCACTTCTCCACCACATCAGAGTCGCTAAGAAACCTGGAGGACGTCAGAGCCATTTTCCAAGGCACCATGTAGGACTGAAGGTTGACTCTGAGGCAGTCCAGTTAAAACAGACTCAAACTTTCTCATCCGTGACTTTTCAGAACTAAAGCCTAGAATATTCTAGAACAAGTTAATCCCTAAAATCACCTTGAAATGCAAAATAGGCTTTAAGAAAACATATAATTGTTTTGAAGTGGCCCAGGTTTACAATGAGATAATCTGTATTTAGACTCTTGCCCTTTTGTTTAAAAGTTTTACTCTCTGAACCACAGATGGACTTCAATTTTTTAACGTTTTAATTAAAACATTTTAAGTTAAATATAAAAGAAAGTTGTGTTTGTTTGTTTGGTTGGTTTTTTTTTTTTTTTTTTAGTAATTTTTCTGTTTTGATTTGGTTTTGCTCATGAATAAATATTAGAGTTCGTAGGCACTATGGTCCCAGGGGACATTGGATCTGGGGACCCACGTTGACGCCCTCAGGAATACCTTGTGGGCTCGGTGGAAGACTGAAGGGGAACCATGACAAGGTTTCAGAAAGCTCCACGTGACTCAGGAGAGCCAGGAGAAGGCTGGCCATTAGGGAGGCCCATGTCTGAACCATCACCAAGCTAGCTCCCCACTAGTGTTAATGCTGCTGCTCAATCCTTCAGTCAACAAATGTCCTTTGCAACATGTCCTTGAAGACATTCACCGCCAACTTCTGCAAACATTTTTTTTTAAATGTCTATACTGTTTAGAAAAAAAAATAGATACTATATATATATATATATATATATATATATATATAGACATATATATATATACTGAATTTTACTAGTCATATTTCTTTTTCTTGAATTGCATAATTTTAGTTGCAGTTGTTGTGGGGTTCTCTAGTTGTCATACAGAAAAATCTCAAAATTAATAGTAATTATAATATCTAACATTTAAGTGCTGAAAAGAGACCAAGGTACTACAGAGACACTGTTGCTGACCGGATCCCACGGAAAGAAAGCCCAACCTCACAAGCAAATTCACTGTCACATAGCTAACAAACTCTGAATTTGCAACTCCAAGCTGGTGCTCCTTTTGCTCACGTCAAGCTGCCTGCAAAGGGAAGCTTCGCTGATGAGAATTTCCTCAGAGAGGCCATGGAGGGCTTTAAACGACTAGCTTCAAGGTGTTCTCCAAAAACAAAATATGAAACGTGTCTTAAGAGACAGTTATGACTCCTTCACACTGTCAAAGAGTTTCCTCGTGTAAAAAGGTATTTCCTGACCATGGGGAGAGAAAATAACCGAGCCTTAAAATTAAAACAACAAAGAAAATGAAATGAGAAGAAAACAAGTGAGAAGTTAACAGTGGGAAGGAACCGTAGGTAACAGGTCTGTGAAAGTCAGCGTATGGTGATGCCACACCATCGTTACGATTCTGTATGTTAAGGTAGGTCTCATCCCACTGAAGGTAATGCTGGGTTTAGCCAGCTTCCAAGAGATGCTTTTTTTATCTTTTGTACCTCAGGAGAGGAAAAAGGAAGAGGATACCAAAGAGATCCTTTAAAATCCATGAAGAGGAAGGACATCATGACCCCTAAGACAGGTACATGTCTAAGTTACAAACAGGAAATAACTAAAATAAATGAGCAACTCCCATGACAACACATGGGAGGAAAGGGGCATCTTAAATTATTTTCTGTGGCTGTGAAAAAACTGAATGCTCATCTGGAAAAGCATTTCCTATGAAGGAAACAGGACAGCACAGTGATGTGTGAAACGAGAAGGGCACATTCTCTGCACCTCCTAATATAACACACTGGCCATTCATCACTGGAAGCCCAAATCCCCACCCCTCAGATAACGCTTTGGGACACAGAGTTCTCTGCATTCGCGCCTTTACGCAACTCATCCTTGGCTGCGTGGGCTGGCATAAGGTTTCTGATCCCCCTGAAATGGGTGTTGGCAGGGCGCTGGTATGTCACAGCGGTGACAGGTGTCAGAGGTCTCGGGAAATGTCTGAAGTATCTCAGTTACCCTGTGTAGGCACAGGAAGGAGAGATGAGACCTAAAGTCATTTGCAAGGCATATCTGCAAGGGGACCAGGGGGAAACCTCCTGCAGGAGCTGGAGGGTGTGACATGGCCCCGTATGCTATCCCAAAGCACCAACCTGGCCCATGGGGGTTGTCGATGATGAAGCAATGTCAGCCAGCTGCAGGATAAGCACAGCGCTGGGGATGAGAGGGCTACACAAAGTGATAGAACCAGGGCAATGCCCCATGGAGGCTAAAGAGCCAAGGTCTTGACTGGTGACATACTGTTCCCCAAGGGGGTGTCTGAATATGCGTGATGGAATGCGGATGTGTCGTGTGTATGTTTTCCACACACTAACTGGGGAAAGGAACAGGTATCAGCTGGGTAAGAGCCAGATTTACTAAACATCCTGCAACACGCCAGACAGTCCCATGGAACACGTGCCTCCATTGAGAAACATGGCAGGAATGTTCCATGGGTACCAAACTCTCCACCCAGCTATCTCAGGAGAGCTGCTGGCAAGGGATGATGGGTGAAGATGGCAAGAGGAGCTGACAGTCTGTGTGCCAGATGCTGTGCTCAGTATCTGTGCTCGGAAAAAGCAGTGCACAAGGGACTGGTGGGTTAGCTGGGTCTCGCCCCCATTTCTGCCAGCAAGTTCCCTGCTGATGGAAAAACATTCACTTGCTTGGGCCTCTGCATTCCCTCATCAGTGAATGGATGGGGTTCTATTGGAGGAGTCATTTTCCGTCTTTAGCTTTCGGCAATAAGAATGTCCTCAGTTAGAATCCCAATTTAGAAGAGAGGTAAAAGTTGAGATTCTCTGGCCTCAGGATAGAGATTTAGCAGGACCCCATCCCCCCATTCTATAAGGGATGAGCCCCAGGCATCTCTCGGAATGCAGGGTTCCAGAAACCTTGGTTTGGAAAAGATGACAAACACCTGTTGAGAGCCCTTTGAATGCCTGTATCCTAGATTTAAGATTTGGGTACAAATTGTATGGGATGAAAAAAGGCAGTGACATAATGGAAAGAAATTGGTCTTGGAAAACACAGAATCCTAGCCTTGGCACTCGCTGCTCTGAAGTCCGTGGCCAAGTCATTTGTAAGCCTCTTGCACTCTTCCTCCCTCCTCCACAGAACAGGAAGAATGCTGCTAATTTGCAGGGCTCCTTGAAAGATCAGAGATGATCTTTCCACCAGCATTTCCATGGTACTTCCCAAGGGCCAGCCATGGTGTGGGCACAATCTCACTGAATGGTACTGCTCTGAAAAGGACGCTATAACATTCATGATATTGCTCGTTACACATAGGTGAGCCCCTCAGTTAAGCTGGGAAAGTGCAGAGGAAAGAAAGAAACTAGATCTTGCCTCGACAGATTTCATTATGGTTTGCCCCAAAACTCACCGAGGACACTGAAAATTTCCCCCATCATTTTGAGACACCTAGCTTCAACTTCTTGTTAAATTATATGGTATTTTACTAAGTAGCAAAACCAAAATTGTACGGTACACTGGAAATTTACACAGTTGATTACTGAACAATGCAGGGGTCACAGGTGCCGATGCCCAGGACACAGTCCAAAACCTGCCAGTAACTTTTCACTCCCCTAAAACGCAACTACTAAACAGCCCCCTGTTGATCAAAAGCCTTATCGATAATATAAACAATGAACACATATTTTGTAGGTTATCTGCATTCTCACAATAAAGTTAGCGAGGGAAAAGAAAATGTTACTTTGTAAAAAATCATAAGGAAGAGAAAATACATTTACAGTATTTATTGGGGAAAAAGAAAAATGTGTGTAAGTGGACCCAGGCATAAACATTTCCCAAAGACCTGAGATGACACAATAACTTTTTTTTAGAGAATTCCTGACACATACTATTTTCTTCTGTTTTAATCGATATGAAATGACATTGACCAGTTAAAACAAGATTTTCCCGCGGGGTTAGGGTCCAACTTCTTTATGGCTGCTGGGGTGGGGATGTGAGGTTTTACTCTAAGGCCAAACAGATCACAACATTCTCTCTGAGCAGCCCCATGTGGACACAAGCCACACACACGTCTCCCCCGAGTTAGAAAGCAGAGCCGACTCACGTGCCCAGACGCTCCTCGTGCTTTCTGCTGTCTTTTCCCCACACTTCAATGTCCAAAATGCCCATCCTGTCAGAGAAGTAGTGAAAGTCAAACTGTTCCCGCCACTGCGGATTTGCACTCTTACACAGTGTCTAGAAAACATGCAGTTATAATATTTATTTTCTTAAAATGCCATTCATCACAACAGAAGCTACATACATTCATTTCACATCTACCCGGCAGGAGATGGGGACAGTGTGCCCCTCCCTCAGAAAGTTAAACTTTCCATTTTGGAACGAAAGGGACTTTGAGGTTTCGGGAATTGGCAAACCATCGCTCCCTGTTTAGCTCACCCGCAGATTCAAGTATTTATTGAGCCCGTTAGCAAAAGTGATCCCACCAGAATTACCCCACAAGGAACCATAAATTACAGAGATATTATAGACATATTAAACATATCTCAATAGACAGTTACAGTAGTTCTCTCACAAAACATACTCCTCATTGGTTAATCAAATGCAAGTAAGTATCAATTTTATTAGCACATCCATTCAGTGCTGGCGTAAGAAGTCCATAATTTAGGAGGTTGAGGTGTTCATTACATTGCTTCTGATGCATTGCATGAGAAACCTGTCCCTGGGCCATTGCTGCCTGGTTTTAAATCTGAGTTTACTGAGTCCAGACACTTGAGCGAGAGAAAGACAAAGAAGCCCCAGAATGGCCACACCGAAAAAGTTAACAGCCTGGTCTGAAAACTCCACAAGGGTTTCTGTGTTCTCCCGGTGACTGCGAACTGCTTATGGGTTTGATACCTTAGCAGCATTTTTTTTTAATTTTGCTATTATTATTATTATTTTACTTTTGTTTCACTGACCCAGAGACTGAATTTGTTAATAAAACAGAGCAAGAATGCTGGGCACGGACTATCAGAAGAACTGAGTCAACTGTTAATCCAAGCACCAAACTGTTTCTGCAAGGGAAAAGGGGGACAACTCAGACGTCGGCTGTAGCCAACATCATGTAATATCTTTTAAGCTCTTTCTCACACTGAGCTTAATATATCAGATCACAGAATTTAGAAACCACAGGAAAAAAAATATTCGACCACAAATTAAATGTGATATTCCCCAAGGGGGTACTGGAGCAAATACTGGACTTGTTCTGCACTTCACCTTAGTCCAAAGGGCTAAGTGTACTTAGAGATGAATAATTTTTCTGTAAATCCTTAGCCTGACCCTGGCTGGCTAAAGGACTCTTAGTAGAGAGATGTGTTCACTCTGGATACATTCACTGTCAGGTACAGCCTGAAACTACCTGATTAAAATAATCATCTGCCTCATTCTGCTGTAACTCACCCAGAATTTTTTTAATGTTTCTCAAAACTGATGCTCTAGTGTCAGCTTCAATTCTTTACTCTTTGTGGTGGAGTAAGTGATGTTTAATGTTTGATTTTGCACTGAAGAGCGTGCAGCAGAAACAATCTTTTGCTCTCCAAATCATTTCCCAACTACATCTGTCTGCATGTTCCATCCTCTACACTGGAAAGCCCAAATTACAAATATCCTCGGGTCTATTTTCTAAATCTTCCACCAGTGCTTTTTTTATTTTTGCTTGTTTGTTTTTGATTTTTGGTTTTTTGGGTTTTTTGTTTTTTTTTTCCTATGTGGCTTTGGGCAAGTGACTTAACTTTCCGGTACCCTCGTTCCCCCAAGCCATAAAAACTTAGGAAATATTCCTGTCTGACAGTTATGCAAAACGAATTCATTACCATGGTTTGGAGACTACGGTTTTTGAAATAAAAACCACACCAAATTACTAAGATTAAAAATTAAGTGGAATTTGTTTCAGGAGAGTAAGATGATTGAGTTCTAAAGGCAGCTAAAAATACCATTACTTTTGTTCAAAAAAAAATCACTAATACTTCAGTTAAAAAAAAAAAATTACAGCAACCAGCATCAAATGTCCATTTTTGGTGTTAATACTAACAAGTAAGAGAAAGCAAAGAGTATATGATTTTAAAAATATTTTTTATTATCTCAAGTGTTTTCACCCAAATATATTACATGATTTTATTTTTGTAGGATTTTGAAAATATTTAGTTATCCCTTTCCTGCAATCTTTGAAACGTTTGCTTATTTTCTAAATGAAAATAAATCATGCAACCAAATCTGTTATTTAATAAGTTTTCTCTAACTCCAGTTACTATATTAAAATAAATTATGCTAAGCAACCCAATAGGTATATTAATTGTCTACAGCTATATAATTCTTCTGTTGTCTGGAATGCTCCTAATTAAGTTACGAGGGCTAAAACTAAATTTCTCCTCTTCCTGTGAAATTCAAAGTGGAAAACATTTTTTTTTTTCAGTTCCTTTATTATGAAAAATCTTGTACTTCTTAAGGAATTGACAGAACTTACCTTACTTTTATACCTCTGATCTCCCAGTTTTAACTGGACAAACATCTCTGTCATGCTTCCTCCTGCGACATCCTTTCCTTCTAACAACGTTATACTTATAATCCCGTTCCAGAGTTGGTTCTTTCTCAGGGACTCTGAGAGCCGCAGGTTACGTATCAAAGAGGACTAAAGCAAAGAAGGAAGATGACATATAAACTTGCTGATAATTCTTGAGTGTGACTTTGGTGATCACAGGAATTCCAGCTTTCAGTATGGGATTAGGAATAGCACTCCCTGACTGTCAAAGTGTTACGAGTCTTCATCGATTTTGCAAACCTGCAAGCACAGTTATGTGATTTCCTTCTCGAGCCCTGGACTTGTAACAATACAGTGAAGGATGATTGGGAGCAACACTTGGTTTGGCACTGGCCTCTACTCCCACCCAGATGTGCTCCTTGGTAGGAATCAGGGCCTTCTGCTATTTTAATAGTAGGAAGGGAGGAAAAGCATTCTGGGAAACAGAGAGAAAAGAGCAAGGCACTGCTTGCAAGGAAACAAAATTCCTGCGGGTACTTAGAAATAACGGTTTTGAATTTATCCTTCACACTTGAATCTGTCCACACTTCCCCTATTCCTTGGGCTACTACTAAAAAGCCTCATACCACCATGAGATTCACAACTCCTGATCCTGCCTGCCATCAGCTAACCAGGCAAATGAGCTCTGCAGATCTGCAGGGAGGGGAAGGACGTAGAAAGGACTTAGCACGGTGCCTGGGATCCAGTAGAGATTCAGTAACTGTTAACTTAATTTTTTTTTCCTTTTCTAAATTATATTACTCATGCACACTCACACACCCCTTAAACAATATAGAAAAAAGCAAACATCGCCTATTATTAAATTATAAAGAGGACAAGCACACTTTGTTTATTTTTAATTTCCATTATGTAAATTTTCAAACATACACAAAGGCAGAGAGAATGGTATATAAATCTCCACGTACTTATTCATCTGATTCAACATTTTTGCCAATCTGATTTCATGTATCCCTTCCCTCGTTCTCTCTGGCTGAAATATTTGAACGCAAAAATCCATATTTGTTTTTCCATAAGCACCACGCCATGATCACACTCCACAAAAGTAACCATAATTCCCTTACTATCGTGAAATACCCAGCACCCATTCACATGTCCCTGAAGGTCTCAACCATGTCTTTTTATGGTGAGTTTGCCGGAACGAGGATTCCCGCACACTCCGCACACGGCATTATTTGGCGGAGTTCATTTATGTTTGCCGCTCGATACATGAAATGGTACGAGCACAGACCGCTTTATTTGAAGGAGAAATAAATGGACTGAAGAATGTAAATGACATCAAGTATCACAGGAAAGCAATGCATTTCTAACACTATATATTCATTCCCTGTCATCTGCTCAATATATCTTCGAGATCATTCAGTCACCAATTTGCTCGGACACCAGTTAGTCACAATTTATCACAACAAATGGTATGTCAGTATCATATTAATTATATCCCGGCTTACCTCATCCAACACATGTCACTCCACCACTTTTAAAAAATGATACAGCAGGGCCACCCCAACCATTTGGCGGGTCCTTTTGTGACTACCTTTAAACAAAACACATTCAAGGAAATCTACACTCTCAAACTTCACAACTGTGTTGCTTTTCTCTTAAGATGTAGGCATAGGCACGTGTGTGCACATGTGCACGCACACACACACACACACACACACACACACGAGTTTTGGAGGTGCTGAGACAGAGCCGGGATTTTCAAAAGAAAAAAAAAAAAAATCCCTGTCCTTGGGAGAACATGGATGATCTTTTCTTAACTTCTGTTTCCAGTTCGGTTGTACATAGAATATATTCACTAACAAAACTTTACGAAATAATTAAAGTTAAGCAATTTTATGGTTAATAAAAAGACAGCATATAAATAGACACATATGTGAACAGATACGCATATGCATTTGTAACTCTGAATGTGACCATATAGAGCTGGATACATCGAATATATTTTATACCTCATTAAGTACCTGGGCTGAAAATCTCTCTTTAAAAGAAAAATGAGGTTTTGATTCGTATATCCTGCTACAATTCTCTTTTTTTTACTTTTTTTTTCTGAAAGTTTGACTTGCCAACCAAGAAGCTAAACCATGACCTGTCCCATGGCCATGCTTCAAAGCTCCGACAGATATATTCCTCCCTAAACACTGCAACTATTTCAAAACCCTTTTTATAAAGAAGGGAGTAATGTCCACATGGGATCAAAGGGCATCTTACAGTCTGGCAATTGCCTAAGAAAAATGGTACTGCTTCCATGAAATATGCCCTAAAATAATTTTGTGGCTCGGTATGTCCTAATTTCAAATTGGATGTTTATCTTGGAAAGGCTTCTATCTAACTTGTCCATAAAACAGCCCCACTTAGCTCTATGAGCTCTGTGAAAATGGAATCCAAAGCTGGTTATTAAGGGGGCCGAGAGATAGGTTCCATATGGCAGAACAGCATGGGAGGGCAAGGCAAAGGCCTACATCAGGCGCGGCTTGGCTGGAGCTCCTGATCTATCCACGGACACTCGTTGCATTACACCATAACATCTGGATTATTGCTTGTAATGTCCCTGGGAAATATCCACTTTCCATCAAAGCCTTTATCTATCTCAGTCGGACTTTGAACATTTTAGTATTTAACGCAGTCATGTTTGATGTGACGGACTTGGTCTTTGCCGTCCAAGATTTTTTTTTCCCCCTTACTTAAGGCAGGGTAGGAAAAGTGAACTATTTATTGCAGAGTTCCCAGATAGAAAAAGAACACAAGGACTTTATTCTCCTTACACTACCCTCAACCTTTCTGCAAAAGCCACTACAAGGTTATGTCCAAATGAAGTTTTGTCTACAAGCAACGTATTTGGGGGTCGGGGGGTGTTTTAAAGAAGTGTCTTAATTACTTTAACATGTATTTGTCTTCAGCCTTGAGACAAGTGATGAGCCTTAAGCAAGGAGCCGTTGGGGGAAGGGCGGGTCTTGTAAGAGCCCATCCTCTGTGTGCTCTGATGCAGACCTGGGCTCCCCAAATCTTTTGTGCTCTTCAAACAATCCCTGTCTCCCCACAATAAATCCACTTCCCTGCACTCACTCAGCTAACTCCATAGTTCAGGTTTTCACGTCTGTGCCTGAGCCTATAAGTGAAATTTGTCATCTTAATGCAGCCTGGAATGTGAAAGGAGAGAAGGAAATGACCCATCAAAGGAGAAGCCCACCCCACCTGCGTTGAAACAGACACCAGGAGATAGAGCAAAGTTTCTGGGTCCTGACCCTAATTTCTCAGCCGACATAAAGGATAAAATATAGTACATCAGGGTTTTGTTATTTTTATCCTTCCTCCCTAAGGATCGGAACATTTCACTGTTTCTATGTTGCTTCATTCATAGGCGCTCTCTCTTCCTTAACACCCACCCCAGCAAACCCACACCCTTCCTCTGAACAGAAATCGTAACTTCCATCCAAAACGCACACGTTCGTTATGACCAGTGAATACAAGGTACGATATTTAACTTAGTGACATCCTGACTTTCACGGGGCACCTGGATGGTTCAGTTGGTTAAGGGTCCAACTCTCGGCTCAGGTCATGGTCTGGCCTCTGGGTTGCGGGATCTAGTCCCACGTGAGGTTCCACACTCAGCAGGGAGCCATCTGTCTGCTTGAGATTCTCTCTCTCCCTCTCCCTCTGCCTCTCCTCCCCTCATGCACCCTCTCTCTCTTTCTCTCTAAAATAAATATATCTTGGGGCACCTGGGTGGCTCAGTGGTTTAAAGCCTCTGCCTTTGGCTCAGGTCATGATCTCAGGGTCCTGGGATCAAGCCCCGCATCAGGATCTCTGCTCGGCAGGGAGCCTGCTTTCCTTCCTCTCTCTCTGCCTGCCTCTCTGCCTACTTGTGATCTCTGTCTGTCAAATAAATAAATAAAAATCTTTAAATAAATAAATAAATAAATAAATAAAATTAAATAAATATATCTTAAAAAAAAAAAGAAAGAAAGAAAAGAAACACAGACTTTCAGAAAAATGAAAAGCTTCAGGCACAATTTACTTCTGAGTCACAACAATCCCAGGGACAAGGAAGGGTTAAAAAAAAGGGAGCAAAGGTGAAGGGAAGTGCTGCGGAGAAACATCACAAGTTTGTGATCTAGGCACAGGCTCTGAAAACAGTGAACGACTATCATTCCTGGGATATATAAAATGGATTATGGCTTGGCCACATGCATTTCTGGAGGATTTCGGCCAAGTGGTGTACTGGGGAGATGGTGATGTGGATCCCAGTCTCTTGGCATGACTGCAGAAGAAAACCCAGAAATGACAGGCATGTCAGCAAGGTGCATCCTCTCCGTCGTGGGCCAGGAAGGATGGCAGAAGGGTTAGGAGTAAAAAAACATCTTGAAAGGAGTAGTATGTGGCCCAGGAGCTGGGGCCACAGCCTGTAGTCGCCAAAAGCAACGTGACAGTGGTCTATGCCGAAGTCTGGAACAGACTACGCCGACCAACACCACAGGACGGGTATCCAAAGCACTCCCTTGGGTGGGACAAAATACCAACCAAATTTTAAAAGATAGGAACAAAAAAGAGGGGCAGCGGGAAAATATGTGTACGACATCCTTCTAGGAAGGCATACCTACTAGGTGCCAAATACCGTGTGGGTTCTTTTTCTATGATCTCAGTTATAGTAGTATAAAAATGGATGTCCTAACGCCACCAATGTGTCCTATTTTGACTCTCATTAGTTCCTTTTCCTAAGTCATTGTGAGAAAAGAAGTGTCAGTGGAAACAAATGCATGGGAAAAAAATTAACTAACTTTGTAAGCTAAATGAACAATAAAACAAGATTCAACTCTGTTGGCATTGCTTAGAAAAGCTAAGGGAGAACATTCAGTCTATAAGAGGATTCCCTGAAATAGCCCTTCCAAGCTTTTTTTTTTCCCCCCACATGTAAAACAACTGTTCATTGTCAACAGCTTTTATAACATGACATGAGAAGATCCATACATTCATGCAACAGGCTCCCAGAGAAGCTCCTCTTGGCAGTTTCTTACATCGGCCGAAGAGGATCCTGTAGGCATAAATTCTCTTAGAACCACACAAAAAAATCTCTGCGTCTGGACATAAAGAAAGCCTTTTAAATTTCCCACAAGGACATGGACATGGACCATGAGATTTATACTTGTACATGAGAACTAGATTATAGTCCCAAGGATAATGAATAACCTGCAGATTGTACAGATGCATCAGCTAGAAAAGCCTTCCATGAAATTTAACATTTTTCTCATTGTGGAAAAAAAAAAAACTACCATTGCTCAGCTTTTACACTCCAAAATAAAAAAAAAATAAAGATTTTGAAAAAATTTGACACAGTCTATAAATGCCCACTTCTCAGGGATTAGGACCAGGAAAATGCTTCTCACACATTTCCTACCCTTAAAAACAAAAACGAAAAAAAAAAAAAAAAAGAAAAAAGAAAAAGAAAAGAAGGCCGCCTGATTCAACGAGATTTTCTTTTTCACCCTAACCCCTAGGAAGTTCAACGTTAAATGCTATGCACATACGTAGTAACATGAAGTCTGCAGTATTTCTGGATTCCCTTCTGTGTTCCCCATTTCTGTGTGTCTCCTTCAGGTACAATACTTCAAGGGCATCCCTATCCAGGACCCGCCATACCTCCCTCTACGGCAAAGTAAGCACAGCGTTCACTCTCAGGCTTCTGCAATGGGCAGGGCTGGCCCCTGAGTACCTTTGGGCATTTTGCGTGCCAGGAACTGCACTCACTTTGCACTAATTCCAGCCCTACCTAAGACCTGTTAAATGTTAAATCTAAGACCTAGCAGCTTTGTCTTGTAGCTTCTAGCTTTGTCTCCTCCTCTTCCCAACACCCACGCCATAACCAAGTCCATCCTGGTGGTTCTCAAACTTGATTGTGCTTCAGAATCACCTGCAAGGCTTGCTGGAAGATTGTTGGGGTCCATCCATAGAGTCTCTGATTCAAGAGGTCCGCAATGTTGGGAGGGTGGGGTGGGTCACAAATTCACATTTCTAACAATATCCAGGGGATGCTGATGCTGCTGGTCCCAGGGGCTCTACTTTGAAAACCCAATTGGTTGAAGCTTGATAATAAATGCTTTGGAGCACTTGGGATGGGCCACATTATTTTATATGGTCGTATCTCAATTCACTTCTTCCTCCCTCTCATTTGGGAAGATTCACTGCAGTCCTTCTCTGTCCCCAGCATTCAGCCCACCTGCAAGGCGAGTATACAGTCTAACCACAGCCTCTGAATACCCCTACTTCCCTACAGTCTTGTCTCCTACTGACTCAGCAATCACACAGCCAAGTCCATGTCACCTTTGAATCCTCAGGACAACATTCCGACCAACCTAGTGTGTGCTCAGTGACAGGGTTTGGGCCAAAGTTGACTCTTATGTCACTGAGAGGAGACATTCGATGAGAAGTTTAGGGAGGAAGTGGCTCTGTTTTTCTAGTCCGGAGCACACGTGTGATTAGAGAGGACTAACGGATTCATGGCCTTACCTGAGCATGACTGAGGCCCCCAGAAATGAGGAAAGGCCCTAGAGGTCTTTCTACCCAGAGAGATAGTTATATGGATTTATAGACTGCCTTTCAGAAGTCCTAGATGTCAGATAGAAACAGAGGGACAAATGGACCAAAGGAATAAAAGGGAAGGAAAACAGAGAGGGTATGACCTAAATTCATGAAGAATCCTTATCCTGGGACTCATGAATCTTACAAAATAATGGCAATTTTAAAAGTATCCCAAAAAGCCAGGGCGCCTGGGTGGCTCAGTGAGTTAAGGCCTGTGCCTTCGGCTCGGGTCATGATCCCAGGGTCTTGGGATCGAGCCCCGCATCGGGCTCTCTGCTCAGCAGGGAGCCTGCTTCCCTTCCTCTCTCTCTCTGCCTGCCTCTCTGCCTACTTGTGATCTCTGTCCGTCAAATAAATAAATAAAATATTTTTTTTAAAAAAGTATCCCAAAAAGCCAATAACAAAGCCCCTTTAGGTTGCACCAGAATCCAAAGGGAAAAGAGAACCACAACGGATACTGAAAATAGAGGGGATATAATGCAGACACCTGCTCTCCCAGGTATAGGATGCCTGGGAAACCAAATAGACATGGCTAAGAAAACCTAACAGAAGGAAGCTCTCCCCAACACTCTGGGGCTGGAAAGGGGGGAGGAAAAATTTTCCCTGCCAAGGTCCAGAGAATAAATATTCAGCCTTCAAGCTGTTAAGTCTCTGCCCCAACTATAATACGCCAGTCCTGCCAAGTAGAGACAATGCTGACACAGACAGGTACAGCTCTATTGCGACATTACTCGCAAACGCAGACCTAGGGCTGGATTTGTGCCCTTAGGCCGAGGTTCTGCAAGCCCTGGGTAGTGAGGCAGGAAGAGTAAATACTAGGGTCAGGCTCACCTGGTAGAAACTGAAACCATGGCAGGTCTAAGAGAAAATGCAAAATACGGTCCATGTCCAGACATCACATGAAACAGAGGGAAAAACAAAAATACCCTGGAAATTCTCCTACTTGGTAGTATCTTAACAATTCCTCTCATGGTGTGAAGTCAGCTGGAGGCCACCTGACAGGTGAACCTAGAAAACATATCCTGTGGTTATCAGCCTCTGTAATAACAGAGAGGAACAAAGATACAAGAATATGAAGCTGAACAGCTCAAAGACTGGGACCACTAGTGAACTAATTTCATACATAAAAGTGGTATAGGTCAGGTCTCTTACTTCGGATTACTGGTATACCCAGTATAAACCAATGGTCAAAACAGGGGTTATGTAAAAAATCAAGATTTATTGCAGAGCAAATGTATGTACAGTAAAGAAAATTCTAGGAAAGGGGAATTGTGGTTGGCCACAGGACCAGCAAAGGCCCAAAGAAAGCACAGGGGAAGGGTGTGGGTGTGTGTGCATGGATTTCTGAATACAGTCAGTGATTTCTCAGTTCCATCTTTTATCATTATGCGTTTTTTTCCCCCATTAAACTATCTGATATTAGAGAAGTCACTGTTGTTAATTTTCTATGTGTTACATGCATTAGAAAGAGAGTAAGATTTGGAAACAGATCTCTTCACAGAAAAGATTATAAATATCCAAATAGCTAAAATATCTATTTATCTAAATAAAATAAATATCTATTTAATAAAATAAATATCTACTTATCTAAATAAATATCTAAAAAGATCTAGTTAACTGATTCAGGCCCTGTTAAATCAGATTCTCAATTCTCATGTTAAAATGCTCATCAGAAGATAAACAGAGACTCTGGGTGAAATTAAAACCTACTTTGTTAAAGGCAATCTCTCCATATTTACTACATTATGGTTAAGGTCAATAGAATAAGAAAACACTTTAGAAGAGACGCTGCCATTCTGGGCCCCTTTGGATGGTGCAAAATTATAAACTTATGGGGTTTAAGAGGGAATTACCTAAATAAAGTTAAGCCATTAAAAGACTAAGATTGAGGTGAAAAAGTCAATGACATTTTATAGAGAATACATTACTTAGGACTAGTAAAATTTTAGATACTCAAAGCATAGTAATCTCTATGTCAAATTTCTGTTGCCTCATTTTTAAATATAATATGGAAATCTTAAAAAAAAAAAAAGAAGCTTACAGTTTAAAAAATACCAAGACAGGTTGATCGGGCTATTTTAACTACTTTTACAGAGGGTTAATCATCATGCCTACAGATTTTCCACGGCACTCATTTTCATATGTCAGACTAGAAGCTCCCTCACTTTCTCCACAAAACCTGCAAACTCTAAGTAGCAAAAAGTCAACTTAACAATTGAAATTCTTCACCAACACATAAACCACATCCCTCATGTAAGATCATGAGTGGCATTCAATGAGCTCTACTCATCGAAAGTTTTATTAAACACAGGCCCCAGGTCTGGGCATTTATTAAATCTCTGAGCCCAGTGCACTGAAGTCAAAATTCTAGAAACGACCACGAGAGGGAAAACAACAACAACAACAACAACAACAACAAAAAAAAAAAACCCACAGCAACTCAGTGGTAAGACACAAGTCTGCAATACAGATAGAAATACTGCTCTCCAGGATCCTCTGTGTCTTTCGTATTTGTGATATCTTTATCCAGGCCGTCAACATTTCTTCTCTCCCTCCTCATTCCTTTGGTCATTCTCCCATAACCTCTCCTGTCCTCCCCAGACTCCAATATTCCCCAAGCTCACAATTTTTCTTTCTAGCCTTTATGTTCTCCCACAAACTGCCAGAGCTCTTCCACAGGCCGGAGCTCCCTAACTAAAGATGGTTATTGATGTACAGTACCAGTGTTTTAGTGCAGCGGCAGAATCAATAAACGAGAAAATACTGCTTTGTCAGGCTTCTCCAAAGCATGCCGGGAAAGTTTACTGCTTCGGATGGTTACAGAAGCTCTTAATATGGGAGAGCAAGAGCTGGGCTCCCTTCTGTGGCAAGAAATGATGTTCTTCTACCCTCTAGTGACTATAAAGGAATAAGACAAAAGTTGGGAGGAATTTTTGAGACAGCTTCACATTATTATTTATTGTCTCTTAATTTCTTTAAAAAAAAACAAAACAAAAAACACACACACAAGAAAAAAAAAGAGCCTTGTAAACTAAGTGAACTGGTTAACAAAACAACTTATCATGGTCATTTTTAGGGTGTATAAAATGCAAAGGATACACATTTTAGTAAGAGGTGGGCTTTGAGTCCTTTGGATTTTAAAAAAGGTTTGGAAAGTTTGTCTTTCTTCCCAAATGACTAGTGCTAGTCAGAGGACAATTCTGTCTCTTTCTGTCTTACACAGGCACGCACACACACACACACACACACACACACACACATACACACATATCACAGTCACCTCCACATCTCTTTAAAAAGTAGCAGAGTAGCAACATTAAAGTTACAAATACTTTTTTGGTTTTGTTTATGTTCACATCACTGTTGACATGTAGTCACTAGGACTTACTGATTTAATAACCAGATAGATTAACAATGTTTTCTTACCTTGTACACAGAGAGCTTTTACAAATTGGACAACAGTTTATGATTGCTTAAAAAGATACCAGCAATGTAAAAAAAAAAAAAAAATCAGTGGTACTTCATGAAGAAATCTTTCAAGAAACTTTCAGCAAAGAAGGTAATAAACAGAAAATCAGGACTAATACAAGAGAGATTTATAAAATATACCACACATTCCTCTCAATGAATCTTTTCATTGCCCATACAACACCAAAGCTAGTTTCCATCTAGTGGTATATAACTTCCTAAAGGACTAATTCTAACAGCACTATATTCCAAATAATCCAGGCTTAATGAAGTGTAACATTCTAACATGGCTGGTACATAAAAAATGTCACCACGAACACATGTATAAGTTCAAACATCTGGCTATGCCCTTTTTAAATGAAATTCAAAAGGGAGGTTGTTTCCTTCTTATTAGTAGCAACAGTGAGAAGAAGAGAATGCTGTTACTATGTATAAAGATTGGGTAATACCAGTCATGTGTATTGCCACAAAGATGAAATTTCCCCAAATGACGTAAAGAAAATAAACAAGTATATTTACCTTGCTGGCACTCAACCGCTTCCGACTTGACCAACGCTAGGGATTGAGTCCATTGAATGGTGGAAAATGACAAAAGGAAAGAAAGAAATAGAATCGTTAATAACATAATTCATTAGTTAGATGGTGCACACTCTAGTCAAAAAAAGAACACCTGAGTTCTGAGGTTAAAGAGAAAATACATTTGAGCAAAAAAAAAGAAACAGAAAATAATCCCATTTCTGTTGTTGTGTGACATCGTTTTCTCCTAGTATTCGATAATCAGAAGACAGGACATAATGAATACTGCTCAGTCCTAGAAGTACCAGTTCTCAATATGAGAAGACTCTTCATCTTTAAAATGCTTTTAATTGCCTTAAAGATCTCTCATATCATGTCTAAAAGCAAATCTGCAAAGGCAGATTTCTCCTATTTGAAAAATTCAGATAGTATTCTAAAAGTATTTAGTAAGTTCATGGACAATGTTTGTGCATGTTTAGGTTTCCATACTTTTAGAAACTTAAAAAAAAAAAAAAAATCACTCCATTTGCCCCAATGATCAAATCTCAATATTCAAAATAATAGGGAAAAATAAATCTGAGCTGTTCCTGTACAATTAAGAAAAATAGGCTAAGAGAGCACCAAGGGAGGGTAGAACAAATTTTCTGAACAGCAAGTAACTTCACCACTGTTCTCTTTTGATCTCTCATTTGTCATGCTAAGGCTGCTGAATTTCCTCTACAATTAAAATTCTTTCCTAGCAAAATCCTTTCATTATCCCTGTCACTGTCCAGGACTGCGAAGCTCTACTCTGGCTGGTTAACCAGCTAACTGGATGTTCAAACTTGGATAAATTTGGGAGATTACAGTGCAATTATGAATCTAATCGAGCAGACCACATTTCCTATTATGCTTAAAGGAAAAAAATACCTTTAGGCAAATGACCTTACCCACTTTGCCAATACGTCTTCCCAATCAATTAGAAACCAGAAAATAAATAGTCTTTGGGGGAAATCCACTTACATTCCAGTGACCGGCCACCACAAACACTGGTAGAAAAATGACCTGAACATACTCTTAATTAAAAACACCTCCCACTGAAAATAAATAAATTAATTAAATTAAATTAAAATTAAAAAAAAAAAACCACCCCCCCTCAACATTTACCATGTGCTGCAGAGCTGTAGATTACAATCTGGGTATTAAAGTCAGTTCTTTTTCTATTTTCCTAACATCATACTGACAAACAGTTACACCCAAACAACCACCAAAATTAGTTACCATCCTAGAGGTACACATTTCTAGTTAGGGCTCTCTGACATAGAATGCATTTGATTTTTTTTTTTTTTTAACAATCATAAAAGATACACAAAATGCAGAAAAAAATTAATGGAAATTAAATGCCTGTCTGCTTATTATACTACTAAGTGCTACCATATATTGACAGTCTACCCCATGCCAAACACTGTATTTGATCATCTCCGTCTTCACAATCCTGTAAAATACATTTTTTTTTTTTTTAATCTCCATTTCACACGTGAGGAAATTGTAGTTGAGAGACGTCAAGTAATTCTGTGTATGTGACCTGATCACTTAATTTCTCAAAGCATGAAAGTAGCAGAGCTGGGATTCAGATCCAGGTCGTTTGAGGACGGAGCCCACAATTCCAACTACAACCCAAGGAAAAGAAACAGATGGTGGGTTTCTCAGCCTTCCACCCAGCACCTGGCTTCTGACGTCCATATACACTTAAAGCCCTGGACGTGAGGGTGAGTTCACCGACATTCTGCTCGTGTTCAGATTTCTGTCAGTCTGGTTCTCAAGTGACAAAGACTCCCACGGTGGGAATTAACAGACAAGTGATTCCCGATCGAATGATCTCGTCTTTCCAGGCTTGAGTGTTAGTTATTGCCGTTTAAAAACCCCACACAAGGATGTCTTTAAATATTCAGATCGTGAAAAGAACAAACTTTTTCTGATATCTGGTCTATCCCAAAGGCCCCCATAGGCACAGCATTAAGCTGAATAACCAACCACACACGGCCCCAGATACAGGATTCCTTGCTTGGGGATACTTTGACCAAGTACATAAACAGATAAATAAAACTACTGATAAGAACAAATCAGAGCAGGCAGGGTTTTCTGTATTATAATGCCCCATAAAATATATACACAAGAAATATATTGTATCCTAGACCTCTACCAGACAAGCAAAGAACAAAGAAAATGAGAAAATGCAGGAGTGAGCAGATACACAGTCTGGCAAACTCTTGAAAAGAAGTGGGGGAGGGGGGCAGGGAGTCAAGGAGAAAAAGGGCTAAACTCAGTAACATGAAACGTGTGGCTCCTTTCACGACTCTGAAAAGTTTTTCTTTGAGATGTTTGACAAAAGCACATTCAGGCAACACCTCATATTAATATCTCTGCAATTTGAAATGCAATTTGAACTAAAATGGCGTTACTTTAAAATTCCAAATTTTGGCAATATCTAAATATATGTTAAGGGCCCTAGACATAATCCAATCTGCTACAGAAACATTCACAACAGGAATACCTAGGCAGCTGCTTCCATGAGAAATTATCCAACTTCCCAAGCCCCACTTGCATATGTAAGAAAATTTTCAGCACGTATCAGGTAGCAATTGCTCGATGATGGGGCCAATGGTACTTATTTACACGGCCTGTTATTTTAGTGTGGTGTCCAGCTCAAGGAACCAGTCACTGGCCACACACTGACACTGAATCTAATAGCTATACTGTCCAGGCTGAGAGAAGTGAAATAAAACCCTCCTTCACTATGTTGGATAGAAAAAAAAAAAAAAAAAGCGTATGCTCAACATCAATTTAAGACACTTTAACACCACAATCCCAGCTTTATTGAGGTTTCCAGTTTTCAAAGGACTATTTCTCTAAAAAATTAATAAATGGGAGGGTTTTTCTTTTTCCCCCAGTTACTGTCAACTAAACGCTCGTAAGTAAAGAATTCAAATTAAAAATAGCAACGACCGAGTTGACTTTCTGGTAACTAAAAAAAAAAAAAAAAAAAAAAAAATCACTATTCAGCTTTGCTACCCCTCTCTATTTTCTTTGAGTTTACTAGTAAATCAGTCCTGATTTTCACCATGAAAATAAATTACAACTAAAAGCAAAGGTGATGTCAAAATCAAGTGTATTCTCCTCAATTGACCCCATTGACTGAATTCAAGAAGTAGTACTGGAGGCCTAATTTCAGATTTTCATACCAGAGTCTAAACATGCTTAAATTTGAACAAATTCTAGTCCTTTTCCAAGTAGATATTTTAGTTGGCTTTAGAAACACCTTTCAAATAAGTTCTGATCAAAGATGCTTTTTGTTCTTATTTTAATTGTTGGAATTCCAAGGCCTGACCCCTGCATATAAAACTAGGTTATGATTTGTAGTCACAGATCTGCTCATAAGAACACACTCCCAGTCAAATCGTCATAAAATCCAATGCTTTGTTGGTGTTAGAGAGATCTTCAATAGGCCGTGCATTAACTAGAAACATCCGTGTGATAATAGATCAGAGGATATTAAAATTTATGTCTTCCCGAAAGTACTCTCAACAGAAAATGTGGTAGCTGAAAGAAAACAAAATAAACTGGAATGCTACAAATACGTATTTGATCACCTTAATAATTTACAGTGTAATAATTAAATCCTGGGAACTGCTTTGCATAACTGAATAATGTCTAAGTTATCCAGTACCTAAGAAAATAGTTAATGGAAATCTTACCACTTAGGAAAAGCATATGCATTTTAATAATAGCAACATCCACATCCTTAGCCAAAGTAGAGATCATTCCTTAAAGAATTTTCTTTCCAGAATTCCAAAATAAAGTGTGCATAGAACCACAGATAGTACTTTACATCTTGATACAATTAATTTGTTTCCCTCCAAAAATAATCACAAAAAATGCCAGCCATCTGGTAACCCGGTTATTAAAGGACAATTGCAGTGAAGAATTTTGAAAAGAACAAAAGGGTCAAACTTACATGTCTCTTGAAATCACCCTGTTTTACAACTAGGCTCAAATTTAACACAATCACCCCCATGTCCTCTTCTAAACTGTTTGGATCTTCCAATTTTAAAATATGTTCAGTCGTTCTACAAGCAAAAAGCAATGAATAACATTAGTACTTATGGGCAGTTACTATATAATCTCACGATGCATGGAGAGCTTACAGAAAAAGTCTCCTACCTTGGAGTAAGAGTGACATACCAGTTTTAAAAAGCACATATTCAGTAAAAATAACCCAACCATCTTCAAAGTAGGGGAGCTGTTTGGCATTGCCTAATTCAACAGTTGGTTAATGGATTCTTTTCTCTTACTGCCCAAATAAAATTTAAATACTTGTCTTATTTTTAGGTTAGGTAGGTTAATGAACCTGCATATTAACAGTTCAAAATCCCATACACATTTTGGAACACGCTGTGGAAGACTAACTGTCTGACTCATACACTCGGGAAATAAAAGCTAAAATCATAGAAAAATTCACATTTCAAAGCATGCTTTCATTTATTCAGTTTTTTTTTTCATTTAAATCTAAACACATGCCATTCAACGTTATCTTGAGTTCCCTCTAAAATTCAAAAATCACAATTAGAAGGTAAAAATACAATACCTGTTAAGCTCAAGGTCTCTGAGAACGACAAAGGCAGAACCCATGAAATCAGATGTAGTTAAATCTCGGTCATATACCTACAAAAAGGGAAGAGGTCAGTAACACACATTAATAAGGTAAACCAACTGAATTTATTGAACTATCAATAAATGCGACAGGCTGGGAATTTTGAATTCAGTCTTCTAGATCTAAAAAATAATTTGCAGCATTCAGTTGAGGCATTAGGCCAAGCCGATGGTGAGAACGAAGATTATTCAAACTTGCCCATTTTTGCCTACCACAGCCAAAACAACAGCAGAAAATACTCTTAAGGCAGGATTCATGTGCATTAAAATGTTATGCACAATGGACTGTTCTCTGTAGTTTAAATGGTGTCTCATTAAAATTTAGTATTTTCCACAGTGAGCAGATCTGCCAATTAAATAGAAATTTGCTAAAGATTCTGTAGCAATCCTATCCTGCACTCAACTCATGCAGTTTTAACCCAGATGTTAGAGCAATTGATGCTTAAAACCGGTAGCTTAAAGCTCTATTAAGTATAAAGTTATTCCTAATGAGAAAGGCTTTCCTACTTGTCGCCACTACCCCAGCTGTAATAATTCTTCCACGTGCAATAACTTTAAATACAATCAATGGAGATATTATTTCCACTCTGATTTTCTGCGGAGTATATACCACTGATCTGAGAAAAACATACAGTTTCAATGAAGGGTATAAATAATTCCTTCCACACTAATATTTTTCACCCAGAGCTTAATAATAATAAAAGAATTGGGAGATGTGGTATGTTAAGGGGGCAAAGATTGCTGAGAAATCAATGTGTTTAACCAAAGAGCAGATTCGAAAGCCATCTGTGATTACCTTCACACGGAGCTTTTGATCAAGGCTCTGAATGGGAAGTACAACTATCTCATCCCAAACTGGGTTCAAGTTCTTATATATGACTTTACTTTTGTACAGCGTCTTCCCGTTCAGCTTAAATTTCACATAGGGATCACTTGTGCCTTTAAAAGAAAAAAAGAGAGCAAGACAGGTTTTAAAAATACACATTAAAGCCCAGGATCTCCATTAAGTAAAGATTCTTTCCACACTCCCCTTGGCTCAAAGCATTTCACGGAGAGCACCTAGGACAAATGTCTCCCTGTGCAGGGATTGAAAGCCCTGGAGGTGGAGAGGAGAGAAAAATGAAACAATTTGGGGTAAATGACTGATTCTTCTTTGCCTTTCGTGGTAGAATACAAATGGGCTCCTTGAGCTTTTTCTGTTTGGTTTCCTTCTGAGTATTTCATCACTACACCACCCACAAAAATTCCAGAAACAAAATTCACCAGCACCAGCCGACGGTGTCAGGAGTCCTGAGGAGAAGCCCACCCCTCCCAAGAAGAGCAGCAAGTCCGTGAAAAGGGAAAGAAACCATTTTCAAACACTTGGCCAGACGGCTGACTCAACAGAAGTCTGTACTTTCAGATATAATCATAATAAATAAATCAATCTCTGGGACACACTGGCTCAAAAGATGGGGCCACAGGACGAAGACTGGAACCAGGGCGCAGAGAGATTAAAATGACAAAGTTGCCATTCTTCACAGCCTCCTGCACCTGCAGCAAAGCGGGTGAACATTGTCTCACCCCTGGCCAGCTGAACACCACCCCAGCCAGGCCCTCAGCTGGCCTCAGGGCCGACACCCCTGGCCCGCCCAGCTCCTCCCCGGGGAGCTTTGAAACAGACGCCAAGAAGAATGAGTCATGTCCCTCCAGCTACGATATCCCAAGCAGAAAGAAGGGCTGATGACGAACCCTCCTCCCTACTTCCAGATTGGTTTGGGGGAGGGGGCTGGCTGTGAACACACGCTGTGAATTCTCTGTTGTGCATGTCTGTGCATGCTTCTAAGTATGTCACCATATTTGGGACACACTTGTGTCTGAACACCCCGGGGATGGTGAAGAAAGAAGGCACAAATGAATGAACAATCGGTGAGGAGAGACCTGAAGGCCAGCCAGTAACGCCACAAAGACAGGAAAAATCTCATTTGAGGAGTTAGACTATTATAATGGACTGTGAAACAATCATGAATAAGTACACAAAGACCAACATATATTCTCTGACATACACCCCAGGTGCCACGGACGGTGCCCAGCACAGGTCCCATACATTTACAGACGTGAATTCCTGCTATAAAGTCAAGCCAAAGTAGCGAAAGATGTTATCTCAAAAAATAATTAGGCTGCTCGGCTGCAAACCTTTACCAAGTCATTAATACCCATCCTTCATTACCTTAAGCTTTTATTTTCGTTAGCTCTGTTTTTTGTTTTGGGTTTTTTTTTGGGGGGGGGTTGATTTCTATTTAGCTGCTGTATTAAAAATGACTGAACCCAAATGCGATCCCTTCCCCAACTACTTTACCAGAAAGGGATTTCCCTAGAAAGCAAGATCAAACACATTGTTTAGAAGCCTTCATGGGCGACCCAAGGTATAATCTGGACGGTAGCCTTCCGGTATGGCAAGCCTTCCAGCTCTAAGACGAAGAAATGAAACCATACACGTACAAACATACATATTCGACTCTCACATTATAAGTTTGGCAACACGGGGACCGAAGCCCCCGGCAGTCTTTATTTTAAAGACTTGGACACACAGGGACACACACGCACACGCCCAGTGTTTGCTGGCAGCTCTGAGCGGGACCGTAAAAAGGAATGCATTCACAGCCATCCAGTGCAGTAGTCACTAGTGAGTGAGCAACCCCCACCCCCGCCACTTTTATAGTACATGAGAACACCTCTGGCAAGTCAGACTTTAACCATCATTCGGATATATATAGATATATATACACATATATATATATATATAAAGCAGGGGAAAACTATAATAAAAAGAGGCCTTTAATTAAGTGAAATTGCCACTCTGGGATCGGGCCTTCATGCTTGTCAGAGTACTCTCAGAATAAACATCTCAAAACCAGGCCTCGGTGGTGTCACTTTCTCACAGGCAAAGCATACTGGGTAATCCCCAGGCATCTTGACAGCTACATAATGTTCAAACGGTTTCACGGGTGAATGGCGTCAGTTGCGTGAAAGAAAATATTAATGTCTGGAATTAATAGAAAAAGGGACCAGGGTTTACAAAGCCAAACAAGGAAAGAGGGTGTCAAGTTAGTGTGGCGTTAATTGTTAGGGAAAATTTGAGAAAGGGGGGAGCGCACTGTGATTTTCTCCGGGAGCCTAAGTGCCTCACTGTCAGGAAAGTGACATCTCAACTAGGCAGGTTCTGAAAAGGGGTCCGCGGCCCAAGAATGCAACTCCCCGATCATGCACATGATGACATGACACCTGAATGGCTGGACTTTAACCTTTTTCACTGGGAGCTTCATAAACAATGAGGTTCTTTGGAAGAAAGAGAGAGCGAGGGAGCGTGGCACTCTGGGAAGAGAAGAAAAAGCCAGGAGGCCAGATGGGCGCCTGCGTCCCAGCACGGCCTCCCCAGTTCTGCCATGTGGACCCAACGGGGGTCCCACACAACCTCAGATTGAGAAGAGCTGGGTGTGAAGCAGCCTGGGCCTGCGTTTCCTGCTGCCCTCCCGGCACCTGGGGGTTTGATGCTTGCCAACACACAGACTAGCGACCATTCCCTGGTCCTCCAAAAATGCTACAGCAATGTATACTCGTGACCACAACACGTGGCTGTCCTTGTCTCTGCCCCTGCTCAATAACACAATGCT
This sequence comes from Enhydra lutris kenyoni, assembly GCF_002288905.1. Lineage (NCBI taxonomy): Eukaryota > Metazoa > Chordata > Mammalia > Carnivora > Mustelidae > Enhydra > Enhydra lutris. Next base: position 10,553,663 of record NW_019154113.1, read on the forward strand.
CTGTCAAGCCCGCAGACAGGGCTCACGTGCCACAGACATGAACGGCTGACTTCAGAGCCTGGCTCAGTGCTAGGCACGATGGGGAGGGGCGCCAAGGTCCGGCAGTCCTGGAGGCCTGCTTCCGTCCAGGCTCTTGCCCCTGGTGGGCGGCAGGACACCGTGAATATAACACAAGGCCCAAGGGATGAGTGTCAAAACAGAACTGAACTCGGGGGTGATGCTAGCTCACAGGTGGGAGAGATGAGCTCCCGGGGGGAGGGGTGGGGTCTCAGCCCATGGAGGCTGAGACAAAAGTTGTTGGTTGAGATAAGGGTGGGCTTGAACCCTGATGTCACTTTAGCAGGGGCCACTGGCATCGAAGCTGGGGGAGCAGAGAGGAGAGCAGAAGGACAAGATCTGTGTGGTGCCAAGCCAACATTTCAACTGATCGGGGACATCAGTGGGAAAAAATATAACGAGAAAGGAGAAGAGTAAATGAAACAAGATGGGATTGGGAGGGAGACAAACCATAAGTGACTCTTAATCTCACAAAACAAACTGAGGGTGGGGGGGGGGGGGGGGGGGGGGGGGGGGGATTATGGACATTGGGGAGGGTATGTGCTATGGTGAGTGCTGTGAAGTGTGTAAACCTGGCGATTCACAGACCTGTACCCCTGGGGATAAAAATATATTATATGTTTATAAAAAATAAAATTAAAAAAAAAAAGAAAAGAAAAGGCAGGTTTGAGTCAGAGCCCAAAGTGCTTTAAAATAACAAAATAAGGAGTTTAGTTCTGGTCTGTAAGAAATACAGGATGGTTTTGTGTTTTCTGTTCTTTTTCTTTTTGACTCTCTCTCTCTCTCTCTTTTTTTTTTTTTTTTTAAATTTCTTCACACACATATTAGACATGCACCGGTCTCGGGAAGGTATGAATGAAAAAGAGAGTCTTTACTCTCTCAGACTTTCCTCATTCCCATTCTCCTAATGGTCTGGTTTTATAGGTTCATCATAGGAAAAAAATACAAGAATTGATTTGAACTTGAATGTAATCAACTTACATGCCTTGAACTTCATGCTTTTACAAAGCAAAACAAAACAAAACAAAACAAAAAAAATACAGGTTCACCAAGGATTCTTTTTTTTTTAGCCCACTCCATAAATTATCATTACTTATGTAACCAGCCACCAAATAATGGGTATTCATACCACTTCCAATTTTTTTTCTTTTTTACTAGTGCAAACAATACTATAATAAGTATTCTTGTATGACTCTCTTGGAGTGCATGAATATATTCAGAGGGAATTTTTAAATTTGGAACTGCAGGGCACATGAACCGCCAAACCTTTCCTGGCTTGGACAGAGAGTGTCACATTGTTCTTCCAAAGTTTGTCAAATTTACATACCCACCAAGAGTATATGTTTCGTACTTGTTTCTTTCCATGCTCCCCAAAATTGGATGTTATATGCCTTTGTTTTAAAAGAACAGTGGATGGAAAAATGGTATCTCTATTTTTCTCTAATTTTGACATGTTGACTAAAGCTTAGGATCTTTTCATATTTTAGTGACCTACGTTTCTATTTCTTTGTCAGGGAAGTTCACATTCATAACATTTGTCCATTTTTCTAAGATCTCATGGTTACTTGCTTCAGGATTTGAATGAGTCTTTAATTATAGAAATCAGCCACTGGCTATAAATCTTGTCATAATTTGTTTATGCTTAAGCTATTTCTTGCAGTAAGTTTTTTTTTTTTTCCACTTTTATTTAGTTAAATTTACCAAAGTTTTATTTATGGCTTTGTCGTTTGACATTCTAGTCGGAAGAAATTTTCTCACTATAGGATTTTAAATTAGCTGTGTTTCCTTCCACTAATCTTGTAGTTTTTCAGTTTTTATGCATGAATCCTTCATCCATCTGGAATTATTTCAGCGTAAGGAGGGACGGAAAGTCAGGTTTAGGTATGAACAGGAGAGTAAAAACGACCAGAGCCTAGCTTTAGAAATATAAATCTGGCAACCGCTTATTATGTAGGAGGTAGAAAAACTAACAAAAGCAAGAAATCTGCTGGTTGAGATAAGGCCACCCCAGGGCGCTGGGAGGCCAAGCAAGAAGACCCAGACCACAAGAGGAGGCAATCTGGGGCTTCACCAACTATGCCCCTCAGAACCTCACCTGGAGGGATGCTCCGTGGTCAATAAAACCAAGAGAGAAGCTGTTTACCACTTCCTTCCTTGGAATACTGACGTCTGCTAAGAACGACGTTCAGACAACAATACCAACAGCTCAAAACTTTTCTACCTTGTATTTCAGAAAATTATTTCTACATAAAAATCATTTTACTAGGAGCCTCTATGAACTTAATATGAGATTCCTCCAAATCAAAGCTCTAGAACGTAAGATGGATGCCCCAAACTTGTCTAATGTGCATGGTACAGGTATTAGAAATACGTGATCCATGAAAGCATGACATTTGAAATAAGACGGCATGGGGATGAAAAGCCCTTACTTCCCTTTCCATAACTTCCTTTTAGTAAAATCCCACTTCCTTCCTTGGGCAATTTTACTGTTTCCTTATGTCTTACTATCTTCACCTGTTTCTAAAAAATATACCGACCCCGGGTATCTGGGTGGTTCAGTCAGTTAAGCATCTGCCTTCAGCTCAGGTCATGATCCCAGGGTCCTGGGATGGAACCCCACATCGGGATACCTGCTTAGTGGGGAGTCTGCTTCTGCCTCTGCCCCTTCCCTCTGCTTGGGCTCTCTCTCAAATAAATAAATAAAATCTTAAAAAATATATACTAAGCTTTTAGGATCATCTCAAGAGCTGAAAGAACCAATATACTTCAATCATAGACTCTAGCCATTTGCTGAGAAAGTCCCATAGCAATTGCTATTATTTTTAGGATTACTACTCAGTTAATTTAAAAAGGGATGAGTACAGAACAATATATGTAGTGTTATTTAAATATTCATTTATTTTACCTATGCAAGATAACATGTGCTAGTTTGTCTCTGTAATGTCCCTTCTATAGCCCTCTCTAACGCTGTGAAATTTCTATTACTTTTTTTTTTTTTTTTTTTTTTTTGCTGAAATTGAATAGAAAATCCCATACAGACTTCCTAAAAGATCCTATTGATTTGAGGACATTTCCCTGAAACAATCTGAGCTTTCCCAGAAAGAAAGGCTTGTGTTAAGAACTAAATAGTATAAGCATTCTTGGGTACTGGCTACCTCTCTACCTAACATCATAATGTTATTCATTGAGGATTTCAGATCACTTTGCATATACAATCTGGAGAAAATGACAGGTCAATGAGGACACAGGACAACTCAAGGAGAGAGTCATCAAGAACCATATTTGTTCTCTTGGCATTTTATTTATCTACCACCACACTGAGAGAGTTATAGGGGGGAGAAAAGGGTCAGAAGCAACAGAAGCAATAAGTAGAACAGACCATATCATATTGATTGGCTCAAGAATCAATCTAATATGCAAATAAAATAAGTCTGCAATGAAGCTATAATTACAAACTTCTCTTTGCTTTTTTATACTGTAACTCATGGCCATGGTCGAGAAGCAGAAATTCAAGATGCACTAAAAAGAAAGAAAATTGCTACAGTCTAGTAATACAGTGATATGCACCCAGACTTTACACACACACTCAAGCACTTCACAAAAAAGGAGGGGCACCTGGGTGGCTCCGTCGGTTAAGCCGCTGCCTTCAGCTCAGCTCATGATCCCAGGGTCCTAGGATCCAGTCCCACATCGGGCTCCTTGCTCGGCATGGAGCCTGCTTCTCTCTCTGCCTCTGCCTGCCACTACCCCTGCGTGTGTTTGCTCGCTCGCTCTCTCTCTTCCTCTCTCTGACAAATAAATAAAATCTTTTGGGGTAAAAAAAGGAACCAGCCTTGGGGCGCCTGAATAGCTCAGTCAGTTGAGGTTCTGACTCCTGGTTTCAGCTCAGATGATGATCTCGGGGTGGTGAGATCAAGCCCCATGTTGAGCTCTGCACTCAGCAGGGAGTCTGCTTGAGGTTCTCTCTCTTCCTCTCCCCCTGCCTCTCCCCCACCGTGTGCCCTCTCTCTCTCTCTCTCTCTCTTCCTCTCTCTGATAAATAAAATCTTTAAAAAAAAGAATAAGCCTTCATATATTTTTACTTGCTTTCTTCGGTCAATAACATTTCAGTCTCCTTTGTGCCCATAAATATATTTCTACAAATCAGCTCAATGGTCATTTATGTGTATATTTGTGCATATAAATAAAATATGCCTTTTAAAAACTAGCATTCCTCATTCAAAATAAAAATCCATGCAAACATAATATTTGTAGGCAAGAACCTCCTTATTTGCTATCAGCAAAGTTCATTGGCCAAGCAAAAACATGTCAGCCATACAAAAGAAAGGTTGTCAGGCTAGAAAAGTTTCCTAATTAAATGCACTTCTCAGAGAAGTTATTTGTTTGTGCAAAGAAATTATCTCCACATGTTTACATTAAGTTCACATTATTTTAATATCTGATAACTTTGGTTAGGCGATCTCAAGAGTGGACACAAGACAACAATTATTTGCCAGGTCTTTAGGGAAATTGAAATACACATCAATGAACTCATCCTGTGTAAACAGCATTTGGAAACATGAAAAGTATAAATTTGATGTTTTTCTTATCCTCCGGCTTAAGAATAATAAGTGACTAATCAAACTATTTATAAGCATGCACTTAGAATCTTTCCAATATTACACATATTTAGAATTTCTCTTCTTGGCAGAAAAAGAACCGAGGCTGGGCCATTTTTATAGGGGACCCATAAGTTCTGACTTTCTTTGAGGCTGCCAAAGTAAGAGCCAGAACGGATTCCCAGAAAAACAGCCAGTGAGGATTTTTGAACAGCTGCTGCTGCCCCCTAGCGGGGACGCTCAGATTTGCACGTCAAGTTCTGACTTTCAGAAACCACAGTGGGCGTTTAGGGGAATTCAGCGGGCATTCCTCCTCAGTCATATGGGAAAGAAAAGAAACAGCCTTTCCTCTGTAGAGCAAACTCTGTATTACTTAAGATAGCAGTTATGGTCAAGTCTAGCCGAATTCCAAGCCCCATTGTACCCACTACAATTAAATGAAGGGAACATGCTTATTCTCAGAATCACCCTCGCCCTCATCATTCTGCAAAATGGTGGCTGCATGCTTCCTGGAGCTGTTCTCTTGTTACCAAGCACAAAAGAACAGTTTCCTACCCAACCATTTTAGTGTTTTGTTGTATGTGTTCTGCCACTTAGCACATCTTAGTTGAGCTATTCCTGAAGTTTTCTCCTGAATATGACGGACTCCTCTCCTCTAACGGAGCCTGCCATGTGTAATGCCTCAATGGCACTTTGCTCAACACCTGCCCATGCGACATGGGACCCTGCAACGTGGTGGTAAAGCCATTTACCAAAATCTGGTATCGGAAACAATTTCCAATGACCACCTTACAGTGGGATCAATGATCCGAACTTAACCAGTTTTATCAAAACTTGTTTAACTATTTATGAAGTTCAACCAAAATTTGCTTATTTTTGACTATTTATAAGTTTATATGGATTAAGTGAGTGGGACCTAATAGAGCTGTTGGAAGTAAAGTCCTTCTGGGATCTTCAGACTCCCCCTTGCATCACGGCCTCCCTAAACGTTCCTCAGGCCCACCTACCCCACAACCAGGCTTTGCTCCCTATCCATCTTCCCCCTAATATCTTCTCCTTTTCTGTCCTGTCATTTATCCCCTTTCCGGGCTCTGCAGTCTAGGCCATGGCATGTCCAGTCACTCCCCCTTTATTTTATTTTATCTTATCTCATTTTATTTTATTTTTGGACTGACACAAATCAAATATTTCAAATTCTGTTTTCATTCTGTCTTCATAAACCAATTAACAAATATGACCCAGCAGCCTTCAGCTGTGTTTAAAATTTCTCATAACTTTATACATACCATTTTATAAATATGGATTAAAGGAAAACATTATCAGTATACTGACAATTTCAGTAAATTGGTAAATGGGCCATTTGGTGAACAGATTATTGGACAAATTGGCTTTTGGCGAAGTGGCCACTGAGCAATGTTTACAGCCATAGTTTTGGTCCAAAGCATGCAGGGGTGTGAACCTCTGCTTCCTGCACCAGTTATGACTGTCCCTGTCATGTCAAACTACGAAGGACCCAGATAAACTTAGAAAAAGACCTAACAACAGTGGAAAAGGAGAGGGGAGGCAGTGACCAGGACGCAGCCATGTGAAGAGACTATAAAGTGGGTGAAGGCAAAAAAGAAGACAAGAGGGAGTCACATGACCCATGAATACACCTGCCCAGCATCTCTGCAGAGAGCACAAGCTACCAGATCTGTACGTTCTCACCGCTGGGAGCTCCAGATATCCACACTACCAAAGCACGCACCATTATTCATACCCTAATTTTCTCCCTTCTGTTTATACAAATCCTAAAAATGTCCTCAGCCCAGGCTATTGTTTGGGAGCGTAAGTTTAAATGTAACGAAAGAGACAGCAGCCTCCACGGAGAAGAGACAAAGGATGGGAGCTTTGCAATGACATTCATGGCGGTCATGCTCTCATTTAATCCTCCCAAAGCTGGAAGGGACAGCATTATTTATGTTGTTGTTTGAAAGACAAGGAAAGTTAGTGAGTTCTCAGAGCCAAGCCTCAGACTCAGATCCACATCCGTGTGAAGTCTTCGTAACTAGAGCAACTTTAAAGCCTCACCTGTCCCCTCCCTCTGAGTCAGGATGACGGCTCCAGCCAATGCAGCGTGGAGAAAGTCACACGGTTTTCCTTCCAAGGCTGGGCCACACGGGGGGATCCAGCTCCTGCCTTGTGCCCTACACTTGGCTGCCACATCAGAGGCGTGATAACTCTGAGCCACGGTGTTTCACAGAGCGGCCTCGAGTGGAACAGACCTGGTCTTCCAGTAGGTTCCCAACATTGGCACAAACAGGGCTTCAAGCCCCCAGATAATCACTCCCAACAGGTGAGACATTCTCAACCTTCAAGTTTTCCCAGCAGAGATGGCAGACGGCATGTGGCAAAGAGAAGCCATTCACAGCGGGCCTTGTGGAAATTCCCACCCCCAGAATTCACAAGCATGGGGTGGTTTGGGGTTGCTAAGCTTTGTGGTAGCTGGTTACACGGGGATGGCTTCTGGAATAATCGCCTTCACTGTCACATGCTGTGTTCTCTGCCTCAACTTCAACGTGCCAGGTGTGTCTGGGGTGTGATGATGGCATGATGGGACGGCAATCTCAACTACGCCACAAGAAAATCACAGGACGTACAGATATATACGGATGCCCCCTCTGAACTTAATTCTCTGTATAAAACGCCCACACACCCTGCAGCAGAACACACCAGATCAACCTCACGATGAAACGGAGTAAGGAAACAGAACTCCTGAAAACACAGCATGCAATGGGGACCGTGTTGTATTGACACAGAAATGAGCAACTGATAAAACCACTCACTCTGGGGGTGCCTGGAGGGCTCAGTGGGTTAAAGCCTCTGCCTTCGGCTCAGGTCATGATCTCAGGGTCCTGGGCTCGAGCCCCACATCGGGCTCTCTGCTCAGCAGGGAGCCTACTTCCCTCCCCTCTCTCTCTGCCTCTCTGCCTACTTGTGATCTGTCTGTCAAATAAATAAATAAAATCTTAAAAAAAAAAAAAAAACACTCAGTCTGGAGAAGCCCCCTTCCACCAAATGGAAGACATGCTACATTAAGTTCAAGTCAATGATCTTCAGTTGGATGTAAGGCCGCTTGTTATGTGCAGCAGATATAGGAAACATGCTGGTCTTGGTCCAAGGCACTTCCTATGAATTGGGACGGGATCCCCCCGAAGGAAGAGCTTAACCGACTCTATAAAACAGGAGAGTACCAAGACCTTCTAATAAGGTGGTCAGGAGGCACAGAACCCCAAAACAAAGTACAAGGAAAGGGTTCCATTGTGGGAACACATAAAGGCTCTACGGACAAACACGGCCGACCAAGGATGCTCTGTATCAAAGTAGGAAAGGGATCAACAGAAACGGGTTTCAAAAATCAGCTCCACTTACTTGCTGAGGGAGCTTGGCAGGTTAGCACACCCCAGCAAGCAGAGAAAAGCCAACCACTCCCTGTGATTTCAGACGGGGGTCTGCCTCTCTGAAAGTCTCAAGTTGACTCTTGAATGACAACCTCATACACTGGAGGGCTGGGTTTCTGTTGCTCGCGCAGAGCAAGCCAGTGCTCTTACGCCATCTGGTGTTCAGAGAAGGTACTCCAACGTGAAGCAAACCCCAGATTTTGCAAGAGTACTGATTGTGATCTTTTGATACAGTAACACTGGTGTGGTGCTGGCATATGAACAGAAACAGAACAAAACATCTGCAGGGTTCAAAGAGAAATCCAAGAAGCGACCTTAATGTGTATTGCATTTTAATACACAATTAAAAAGTGGCAATCAAATCATTAGGGAAAGGAATATTTAGTCCTTGCTAATTAAATAGCCATTTGGCAAAAAGTAAATCTAAGTTCCTACTCTGAGCCAGAAAATAAAAAATACACTTGAGACAGATCAAAGAGATAAAAGAAAAATGTCAAAAAAACCAGCAACGAGAATAAATATAGGTTGGTGTGTATCCCTTTCAAGACAGAATGCCCTTATAAAAACAAAGGAAGAAACTCTCTAGAATAGGATTGTAAGACTTGAAAAGAATTTTGCAACAAAACTTTATAAACAATTTAGAAGACAAATGGGAAATTAGAAAAATATACTGGAACATATCTAGGGAAGAGAAGAATGAGTGGCAGTAACAGATAGAACGGGTTTTGCACAAAAGAGAAACAAATAGCTCATAACCAAACGCATCTGAGGGACCAAAATTACTAATAGAAATTGAAACAAATAAAATACTTTTTCTCTATCAAATTAACAAAGATAAAATCTACACACAGCGTAGGTGAGAAGTGGAAAGTCGACCATGTAACATGCTATTGGTGGGTGAGCAACAGAGGGAGATATTGCCAGCTGCAATTCTATAATGAGAACCTTGAAATGCTCAGATTAATGGACACAACACATCTGCAAAGGAATAAAAAAGAAAGTCGTACGCCCAGATTTTAGGCACAGCAATGTTTGCATGGTGCATTATTACTTAGGATAAAAATGTTGAAAGAAACTGGAATATTGATTAAACAAAGAATGATGTACTATATTCATCTTCTCATTTCTTCTCAAAATGGAATTTTGATCGTATGGGAAAAAAACACGTGTGGTGGGAAAAAAAAAAAAAAAAAAAAAGCAAATGATCAAGCAGGTTAAAGCCAGTGAGTGACCAAGGAGGATGCTGTCCACCATCCCATGACTGGCCAAGTTGGCCACTATTTTCTGAATTAAATTTAAGATGGGGAAATTAAACCATCAACCCATAATACAGTCCTTATTCCAATCACTAAAAACGAGCTTCTCCTTCATGTCTGCTGCTGCAGAAACACAAAGTGGGAATTGGTCTCAGAAAACATCCTTCGCCACCATCACCCTTTGCCCCCCAACCTGGGGGCAGAGTGTCAGAGAGGGAAGGAAACAATCTATTCCAAAAAGAGACAAAACAAAGGATATGTAAACAGTAAAACAAATGATCAAGAAACTGGGAAGAAAGATGATTATAGGACTGGCAGAAATGCCGTGAGTCCTTCCCTTCCCAGAGAGATAATGCGAAATAAAACGCCAACAAGAATAAAGACAAGTGGGGGCGCCTGGGTGGCTCAGTTGGTTAAGCGACTGCCTTCGGCTCAGGTCATGATCCTGGAGTCCTGGGATCGAGTCCCGCATCAGGCTCCCAGCTCCACGGGGAGTCTGCTTCTCCCTCTGACCTTCTCCTCGCTCATGCTCTCTCTCACTGTCTCTCTCTTCTCTCAAATAAATAAAATGTTTAAAAAAAAAAAAAAAAAAAAAGAATAAAGACAAGTGGACACAGTCACAATACTCTGTACTGTTTACTGTGTGCTGCTCTGTGTCCTCCAACCCCACCCATACCCCCCATGTCCCTGCGAGGCATTCACACCAGGAGAATCCTCACAACCTTCACTAGATGGCATCTGCGTTACCATCCAAACCCAGGGGGGTCTGCACCCAGGGTCCAGGACTTGCATTCACCAAAACTCCACATTAGGGCACAAAAGCAAAAGATGGTTTTTTCAGACAAAGCAGGATACATGGAAGAGACTGCCGGGGGTCTGGCTCAGGCTCCACAGAGCTGTCTGGAGGCTAACACCACTCAGAACACACCTGCCAGGAAGCTGTATGGCTGTTCCTCAGGACACAACACCAAGAACAGGGTTCTAGAAACACCCCATCTGTCCCCCAATTACAGCTGCAAAGAGGACAATGGGTATCTTGCTAGCTCTAATACAACGGTATCTTTTCTTTTTAAAGAAGAAATACATAATCATAAAAAAGTTAAAAGGATAAAAATTAGCCTATTTTGCTATTGCAAAAGGAAAGGAGGTCAGAAAACAGAGGAACTAGACATTCGAATTTTGGGGTAGAAGATCAGTAATTACTAAACACCTGTCACATGCCAGACTTTTCACACTGGTGGAACCTCTTATATTTTTTGTCTAAGTGATTCTTTCCAAAGAGGAAAATGACTTATCCAACATATTCTTCCTGCAATGTGCAAATGAAGTTGTTACTGCACTAAAAACAAAGGTCAACCACCTACCTGTGCTGGAAAAGGAGAGAAAGAGAAGTTTGCTAGATGAATGGGTCCTGAATTTTCATCACCTAAAACCCACCTCAAAAAACACCATCAACCCTCAGCCTTCAGGCCTCCAACCAAAGTGATTTTTGTGGCCCGGATCATGTTACATTGAACTCCTTCCAAGGACTTTTGCAACACTGAAAAGTGACCAGCAGAGGGCATCAGCAACACAGTGTTCTAGGGCTTCTCTGTCTTCACATCAAGGAAAAGCAGGGTTTTTAATACAAGGGCTCTGGGTTTCCAGAAACTAATGCTGGAGGTTTTAACAGGATTTGAGCTGAGCATTCTTCCCAGGATAAGAGGCCTTCCCATGTCACAGAGCGGTGCTCACCCCAGGCCTAGAAAGCAAGGCTGTTGGCATGAGCCCTGCCAGGTTTAAGACCCCAAAATATCTCCCTGACCACCTTTCCGTCCAAGTGAAACAGAGTCCAAGTTAAACTCTCCCTATGCATCAGCCTAATTATAAAGTAGGAGGGCTTAAAATTGGTCACACCATCTTCCTTGTGCTTTACCAATCTAGAAAGGTAAGACCCCCAAGAGTAAATGAGCTTCAGATGGAGAACCCAAAATGGGTATGTGTGTGTGTGTCTTCTTTGGTGAAAAATATTACAGACTGCAGAACCTCCAAGAGAGGGGAAAAAAAAAAAAAAGTGGGAAGGAAATGGGAAGTATAAAGGAAGAAGTGAGGATGAGGAAAAGGGAAGTAGAGCAAAAATAAATAAATAAATAAAAAATAAAAAAGATAACAAGGCGGGAGCCTGGCTTAGGCAAAGACATACCCACAGGCCACAGGCAGTATCTGGGAGAGAGCAGAGAGGTGGGGATTCTGGGCTTTCCCTCAGATTGCTCAGGAAGATGAGCTCAAGACAATGCCTGGACATTTACAGCATTCAAGTAGGCTCATTCCAGAAACACCACTACAGCATCCCATGTGCTCAGCAGAAAGAATAGGGCTATTTAATAAGGACCGAGCTCCCCAATACTGGACCGAGTTCAGGCAAGGCTAAAACACCACCTGCCAGGGAATGGAAGGAAATTCATGAAGATCTAGAAAACGACCTGTAGGGGGCAATCTTCTAAATGGGGCCACACTGCTAGCACAACCTCATCAAACCCTCTCAGCCTCCCAGGTGCTATTCTTATATCCAGGATGATGGCTGCAGGTAGAGACATGTCCATGGCAGGGAGTTACTGGCCACCCACTAACGTCAGTGCTTTGGAATGACCTGTAGGCTTTGTTGGGTTTGTTCAGTGCACGTGGCATACAGCCCCCCCCACACACAACACATATTCTGTACAAGGGAAAGACCAGTTGACAACAAAAGACCCTCTGATGGCTAAACCTGCCCATTGTTCCGAAGCCAGAGCTCCCTCCTAATTCTGCCCAAAGAATAATTCTCAAGTGTAAAGTTGAACCAACTTCACCCAAAACCCCAGAAAATCTCAAAATTCCACCTTGATAGTCTATTTAAAAAACCAGCATTGTGTTTGAGCCGGAGAAATGAGAGATTTCGATAAAATGTCCACAGCACTCTTTACACGAAAAAAGTCTACCATCCAGGCCTGGCTGATGGTATCATAATGAAGAGAGGTGCTCTGGGGTCTGAGAACCTGCCTCCCACTTGTTTTCGGACGGGTCAACCGACTGAAAGTTTCCAATCCTCAGTGACAAGCCTTGTAAGCTCCTTGTAAGCCCGTTTCCTGGGGGATGTCAGAAATGTCTTTTCCTAGATACCATGACTTGTCACTTTACTGCCCAATAAAAAAAAATATATAGAAAAAAATGGCCTTTTACCACCTAATATCCCCAGACATTTTTCTTTCATTTGAGGTCATTTTACTGAAATGTTTCCTAGCTACTGCAATTGAAAGTGTGAGCTTTCCCAAATTTAGATGACAACTTCTTCATTTTAAATCAAGTTTTTACTCTGCTCCACTAAAAAGCAGTTTCTGAGAGCCAAATTCCAAAATCAGAACATAGTATTCTAAGATGCAGGTTGGCAAACTTTGGCCCATGGGTCAAATCCAGCCCACGGCTTGTTTTGGTAAATAAAGTTGTAGAGTCCAACCTAATCATGACCGTGAGTTTGCATATTATCTTTAGATGCTAATCCGAACCAAGAATTACTTCTATTTGGCCTTTTGGAAAGCTGCTAACATTTTTCACTTTAGAAAACATTAAATAATACACCAGATGTGATATACCACTCTGGATAACTTCTGTCAGTTTTGTACAATGGATTATCGGCACCTGAGAGTCACACTGTCAATGATTCTTCTCTTTCCTCTTCAGTGATGCAGCTCTGTGACCAAAAAGGAAATGAATCATTAAAATGGATCTAAAGATAATGGCTCTTCTGGCGCTATACCAGCAAGAGGTAAGTAGCTGTCACTGAGCCCTTATGACCCATAAATCCTAAAATATTTGCTTTCTGGCCCTGGACAGAAAAAGTTGCCAACCACATCCTAGACAGAAAGTTACATAAGCGATACTGATTACACAACAATCTAAAGAAAATACCAAACTCTTTCCTCAGAGGATGATTCATCAAAAAAAATGGTTTTTCTCCCTAAACATTCAAAAATGACACTGTGCAACTGACTTCGGTATCCCAGAGCAGTCCCTCCAGGGCCAAGGACCCAAAACATCTCAACGATATTCCAAAGGCCGACCTGTCGTAACGGAAAATCATTATCTGGTCCATTTGACCCATTCTGCTTGAGGCTTAAACATTAAATACATGATTCACTATGATTCACTATCAGGAAAACAAAATATAAACAAACTCCTATGTTTGTAGTTGGAGCATAAAGAGAGGGCACGGGGGTGCAACAAACTGAGACTGGTGAAGGACCCAGTTCCAAGGTCACTGATGGGGACATTGATGTGGAACAGAGGAACAAGCTCTTCACTGGGAGTCAGGAATATAGGCTATCCTCATTACTATTATTCATTAAGAACTATAACAACACATGGGGCACCTGGATGGCTCAGTCATTAAGCATCTGCCTTCAGCTCAGGTCATGATCCCAGGATCTTGGGATCGAGCCCTGCATCAGGCTCCCTGCTAGGTGGGAAGCCTACTTCTCCCTCTCCCACTCCCCCTGCTTGTGTTCCCTCTCTTGCTGTGTCTCTCTCTGTCAAATAAATAAATAAAACCTTAAAAAAAAAAAAACATTATAACACTCATTATCCTTTACTGAGTGTTTTCTATATGTATGGTTCTATGTTACATCTACTTCCTTTTTGTTCATTCTAATGACTCCACTGCCTTATAATGGCATCATGACATCATGCCCATTTTACTGATGGGTAAACTCAACTTCAGAGAGGTTGAGGGAGTTGCCATAGGAGGTCCCAAGCTGGGAAATAGGCTATAATGTCCAAACCTCTCCTTGCCCCACCGAGCCACCCAGGCTATGCAGAGAGCTCCCTCACACACCGTGTCCCTGTGTGACCTTGGTAGGTCACATAGTCTCTGGACTTCAGTCTCCAGAATTCAAGCTTCTGTTGGATTGGCCTTTGAAGCAGGTAATCTGTATGAGGTCCTGAATTTCCAAAATCATCTGAATCTCTTCCGTAACTTTCACCATTGGGTCCTAGGAGAGAAGCAGTGCAGCGCTCATCTCATGAAAGGTACTCAACCATGCTCGCTAACTGAAGGAGGGAGTGAGTGACCGAATTCTCTTCCCTTTGGGAAGGATGTTTTCCCCTCCTACTACAGTCTTTAGCATTCCTTTTCTTTAAGCTCCTGGTGGATTTCCTTAAGGAAGCATTCTATGTGTAAACCATCACTGTGGCACTGTAGGATATACAAGATGAATAAAACCGCCATTCAGCTAATAGAGCGCTAATATCTTAATACAGCAACTTGGTCATTTATCCAGTTAAGAGTAAAAGTGTATGTTTCATGGAGGTAACATTTTTATAGGCTTGCCATGAGAGAGAACTTGTGTCTGTGATAAACAGACAAAGAAGTGGCATCTGGGGGTGCCTGGGTGGCTCAGTTGGTTAAGCATCTGCCTTCGGCTCAGGTCATGATCCTGTAGTCCAAGGATTGAGTCCCACATCGGGCTCCCTGCTCAGCAGGGAGTCTCCTTCTCCCTCTGACCCTCCCCCCTCTTGTGTTCTCTCTCTCTCATTCTCTCCCTCTCAAATAAATAAAATCTAAAAAAAAAAAAAAGAAGAAGAAGAAGAAGAAGAAGTGGCATCTGAATGAATCTTGAAGGATATTTCATAATGTATCAATTGGCTATCCAGCTTATATCCACAGAACTGGAGGACATGTTTCATAGAATAAATAACGGTAATTTGTGGATAATTCAAAAATCCTTTTGTATTTAGTATTTTGGCATATCAAACAGTTCTCTGTATCGAATTGTGTTAATCAGGCTAATATCAAATTAAATTATGTTCAGAGAATACAAACTAAGAGCACTGGAGAGCAAAGAAGGAACAAGGTAAAGCCTCAGGAAAAGGAGATGTTGTGCCTAATAGAGAATTGAGACTCTGCTCTTCAGGAGAAGCTAGTGCTTGTTCTCACGTGCCAACACGTACTGGTGGATGGCAGTTGCCTAGAACAACGGTGCTCATGTGTGTTTCCTGGGCCACCCATTCAGAATTGCCCTGAACTTGTTAGAAATGCAAATCCTTGGTCTCCCCACCCCCACACCACCCAGACTTGCTGAATCAGAAACTCTGGGGGTGGGCCATGTGTGTTTTAATCAGCCCTCCAGGCTACCCTTGTGTTCATTCAAATTTGAAAACTATTGGTTCAAAGGACTGTGTTGGATAAAATTCTGATGCTGTGGGTCGCATAGAAATTATCATTGTACTGATAAAGAATGTCCGTCCCAGGCAAGGAGTCAGGAGTGGGAGCATGTATGATGGTCGTTCCGATCCCTGCCTAAATCAACAGTGCCCACTTGAATGCTACCTGCCTTGAGGGGTCTCTGGAACATTTCCCTGATCACTAACATAATGCTTATGAAAATCAAGCAGAAATTTATAGAGTCACCATGTAGAAAGGCACACCATACCTCCAAGTACAGAAAAAGAACTGCCTGGGAGAGAGATATTTTCTCAATAATGATGAACTTTCCCAGTAAATAAAAGAAAACAGACAAGAACAGTCACTACTGGTTCCAAAAGATAGAGGTGCTGGAACAGCACAGTTGATGACCTAGATGCCTTACTAGGTATTTTATTTGGATCATATTGAGTTTACACAAGATAAAGCCAAAGTCATATGATGTTTAACTCTGATGAAACTATTCAGAGATGACAATGGCTGGGATGATAGTACAGATGACAGTTTCTCTTTTGTCTCTAAAAGGGCAAAGGTATGGAGCAGAAACATACACACCCCATTCTTCTGGTAATTTTCTGATATGTGCGATGCCTTCTTCATCATCTACTAAGTTTACTGCCATCTACTAGGAATGTGCAGTAAGGGCATCATTAGGATATGTCAAGGGTGGTGGAGCCAGACCACTGAGAGAAAGATCCAGAGATGGTGGGTCCACTAGAAAGAGAGGAGCTGGTTTGTAGAAGTAGTCCAGGGTCTGCACTCATCCCCAAAGTTACAAACTATTAGCGGAGTTCCAAAATTTAAAACAAAACAAAACAAAACAAAACAAAAACCATGTTTTTTTAAAAGGTTTAGAATACTTTCTTCTTTGGAAAGTTAAATACACTCTCCATGGAACACACTTCCCACTCCAGATAAGCTTTCACAGAACAAGCTCGATGAAGATCTTAGTTTGACAGAAGCACCCATGGGACACTGTGCAAATTGAGAGCAAGAGTTGGGATTTTTGTGGGAGTTCACTTCACACTGGTTCATGACTGTTGCCTCAATGTTACTTCAGGTGTGAAATGTTACCTGGTCAAATCATTAACAATAACATAAGACATGGATTTATTAAAATGCAAGAGTTTATAACATGGACAAGAAAATGAGAAAGCTGGAAGGCCAAATGGAGGAATTCTCCCTGAAAGGAAAAAGTCATGGGAAGAATGAGAAAGAAAAGCTAGCAGACATTGAGGACAGAGGGAAGGGTCTAGGGGAGACACTCAATTCCTTAGAATAGAATGTCTTTCTTACTAAACAAATTTTTTAAAAATACCATAAAGAAATCTCAAATATATTTGCCTGTAAAGAAATGTAAAATCTCTGAAGGATAAAAATAACATAAAAATAAAAGATAAGCAAAAGATTGAGAGAAAAAAAAAATACTTGTAACCTGTAACAAACAACCATTAATGCTGAAAGTTAAAAGAATTAAAAACAGAGAGAAGAAAAAGTTGAAAGCTAGACAGAAGATAGAGAGAAACTCACAAAATAAGGCAATATGAATGACCAGACCATATTTGTGATCGTGATAATCCACAAAGTACAAATTAAAACAAGGAGAGTCAACACCCAACCTATGAGATTGCCAAGAACTAAGAATGGGAAAGTAGATACTCGACAGTGAGGAAGTGGGGAAATTGTAAACATACTGTAAGAGAGGGCATATTCTGCACCTCCTAGAGGGCAATTTGCCAGGATCTTTTAAATTTAACAATGTGTATCCCCTGGATCTTGACTTCCATCTCCAGGTTCTGTCCTAGCTGGTGAAGACAGTTAGCTTTCATGAAGCGCTAGAAGCCAGACATAGTTTTAAGTACTAAAGAAGTTACTACATTCAATACTCCCAATAGCCTGTAACAAAGGTTAATATTACTATCCTCATTTTAGAGCTGAGGAAACTAAGTCACAGAGGGGCCAAGGAACATTTCCTAAATCAAACAACAATAAATGGAGAAGGGCAGGATTTGAGCCCAGACAGTCTCGTCAGGCTGTCTGCTCTTAAGCACATGCTAGTTTTTGTAGGATATAGTCTCATCTGTGTATGAAAACATACTCGAGGTGTTCATCACAGTATCATATATATATTCCTAAGAAGGAAAAAGCATTGTCAGTCGAGAAACAGATGAACAACATATCCTATTATGGAATATTATGTGGTATTTAAAAGAAAGGAGATACATTTACATAGAAAAACATGGTCAATCTTGAAGACATCTTTAGTGAAGCACAAAAAAAGCTTACTGCAGAATAACACGGCCATTAGAGTATTTTAATTAAAAATATACATGTGTGGGCGCCTGGGTGGCTCAGTTGGTTGGGCGACTGCGTTCGGCTCGGGTCATGACCCTGGAGTCCTGGGATCGAGTCCCACGTCGGGCTCCCTGCTTGACAGGGAGTCTGCTTCTCCCTCTGACCCTCCCCCATCTCATGCTCTCTCTCTCATTCTCTCTCTCTCAAATAAATAAATAAATAAAATCTTTGAAAAAAACTGTTTAAAAAAAATATATATATATACATGTGTGCACATGTGTGTGTGTGTAAAGGCACAGAAACAGAAAAAGTGAACAAATCAAATCATGAAGGTAACAAATGTTATCCTGGGGGCGGGGAGTCCAGTGGGATTGCAGGGCAGGAGGGAGATGGAATTCAAAGGGCATTTCCATCTACGTGTACGTTTGAGGGCTTCACACTATGGATGCATTCACATCTTTTCTTATGCATAATTAAAGTAGAATCAAAGGACCATTTTCTTGAGCAGTTGCTATATGCCAGGCATAAAGCTATTACCGTCGTCTTATCTCATTTAAAACAACTTTATGTGATTATTACTATTATCATTATTGTTATTAATTTAATAACAGTAAAGGACAGTAAGATTCAGGGGATTTAAATACTTTGCTGCAAAGGCCTTGATACCTAAGGGGTGTAGATTTGAGCTCCACTCTGTTGCAGAAGATGGGAAAGGCGGCCTAAACACGTAGAGACAAGAGTACAGACGCGGATGTGCCAGGCTTACCACAGCGGTCCCGGATGACCAGGTTCCGGCCTTCCTTCAGGTGGATGGTGAGGAGGTAGGCAAAAGGACTGGGCAGGTTACTCAAGCCATCGCCGGCTTCCCCAAACATCTACACAGACAGAGAAGTAGGTTAAGTCTGCTGTTTGGCGACCGAGGGAGAGAATTTCAGAGCCAAAGCAAAAGTCACTACAGAGGCAAATCTTCAAGCTGCATCTCCCACCCCCAAGCTTGATGACCTGGCTACAATGATTTATTAGCACATCCTTCATGTTTCTCCCCAGTGGGATTTTTTACCAGAATTCCCGATCATATCTCTGCAATCTTAACTCTGCCCCAACATAATCACACACGTGGTAAGCCAGTATCTGACATACCCTTAAGCTCAGTGATTTCTGGTAGGATTCTTTCTTCTGGAACTCAAGGGGCAGCCCAGAGGGAGGGAGTAGCACCTGTGGATTCCACGTGTGTCCCACAGACATGGGTCCAGACTCAGATGCAAAGCGACTTCCTCATTTTCTCCCCTTTCCCACCAAACCTTTCCACCCTGGCACACCTCCTCTACATTTCTGTTCACGACCATTCCACCATCAGCCCGGAGCCCACACATCCGTCGGGTACATACCCTTCCCATGTCCACATGTGACACACTTTGAGCGCTCTCCCCTTTGCATACTTTTCTTCCATTCCCTGCCCCCACCGTGGTGTCTCCTCCACTTACCCTCAGTCTTGCCTCCCCTCAACATGGCTCACTTCCCTGTCCAGGAATTCATCAACTCCTACCGGCCACAAGGTCGACTCCAAGTCCATTTTTTAATATTTATTCAATGAATCCAACTACAGTGTTGAAATAGAACTTTGCACTCTAGTTCAAATTTTTGTCTTTCCAAAGAGAAAGGACAGATAAAGTAATTTATCGTTCACTTATTGGACATTCAATTAATCGATTTTGTGGCTGGGTCTCCCTTGACAGCCTTCTTTTGAAAGTTTCCCCCATCCAGGTTTCAAAGCACTTCCGAACAGCTTTGTCTCCTTTACCGTCCCACTCAACTGCCTAGCTGCTCTGTATTTTTAGAAAAATTGGTCCCAGACTGACAGATCGATAGACCCTGAATTAATCTTTCCCAGCCATAATGTGCAAGGCCTGCCTTTGTAGGTGGATCCGCTTCAGCATGCTTTAAAAACAGGCAAAGAAATACAGATCAACACATTTGCTAAGAAATTATATTTACTCCAGTGTTTCTTTTTAAGAAACGTCACTCACAGATTGTTCTTCAAATTGTTGGGATGTCAGAGAAGCATTCAGATCGCCACTTTCACATAGCTTCTGTAAAAAAAGAAAAAAAAAACCAATCCCGCTTTCAAAAGGCAAAATGGTATCCGCCTACAGAGATAGATAGCCTTTATCAGGTCATTCGCTTTGAGTCTGCCATCTGCATGGTCAATTTCGAGTACGCAGGCTGCCTTCCCGCAGACGTGGCCAGTGTTGGTAATAACAGTTGGATTCGGTAGAGCCCCTCTGGCTACAGCCTCTGCCAACTTAGTCCTCGATCGGAGGACGGATAAGGCTGACTCTGCTCTACCACCAGGCTGCTCTGCCATCCCTCATTCATCCAGGCTCTAGCAGGCAGGCAGCATGAAGTGGGAGCAGCTGAGCCCTCCCACCATGTCCCTCCCATGGCGGGCCTCCCTGGTCCTCTGCCACCAAAGAGAAGTGGGCAGATCACATGGCGGAGACCTGGGCTCATCGCTCAGGAGGGAACATTTCAAAATGCGATCTGGAAGACCTTCCTCCCACCCTATCTTCCAGAGTCTGTACAATCACCAAGCAAAAAGTAAAAAATAGAATTCTGAACGAAAGCTCAGAATGGGAGGGGTGTGGGTTTCCTAACTGAAGGTACCCATGAAATGATCCCACAGGGCAAGGAAATGGTCGGTAGTTAGTATGGGATACAGTAAACATATCCACTGTGCAGATTTTAGATGCACAGATGCAGGGTCCAGGAGAGCTCTCGGACCCCTTGAGGTGTTCTGGGCTGGAGATAAGGACAGCTGTCTGCATGGAAAGGCAGAGTGTAAGGGACATGAATTAATGGTCTTCCCGCATTTTGGATACGTTCCTGTCGGGCTGGTGCCTTACTTAGCCAGGACTAATTTATTGTGTGAGAAACAGGGGATTTCTCCCTCCAAACAAGGCTGGGTAACTCCAAAGTTTCAGGCAAACTCAGGCAGGCAGTCAACCTGCAAAGACAGCTTTGATGACCATGAACCTCTGAGAGTAGACATGAGGACTAGGAGCACTGTGGTCACTGGTCCTTCCCATCCACAGTGCTCATCAGGGAGGGCCAAACACAAGTCAGAGATCCTGCCTGGAGGGTAGGCTACCTTCCAAGACATGAACACACACACACACACATATTGTGTGTGTGTGTGTGTGTGTGTGTCTCAAGTAGAGCTTCAGGCAGCAAGAGAATCTGGGTTCCCAAGCAGTAGCCCCCAGGAGATGCAGGGATGGTGAGGGGTTGCAGACAAACTAGGGTCCTCTGGTCCACCCCCTCTGCAGGCAGTGACATCATGAAATGCTATAACCAGGCAGCAATGGTCCCTGATCCCAGGATGGTCTGAAGCCTCACACGTCCTCCCCACTTAGAACGGAGGCCCCATGGCTCCTGCGTCTGTGGTTCTCACACAGGCCTCTTTCTCCACCCGTCCCAGCCCTGATGTCCCTTGACTGTGTATATAATTCATCTTCTCATTCATTCACCACGATCACAAGGGTGATTTCAGACACTTTGACCTTTCCCCTAGGCTCCCAGCACTGCAGCCACTAGAGGCCCCTGGCCCTGGAAGGACCACTGCTGCCCAGGCAGGAAAGGAGCCCCAACCCTCTGTGTGGGAGACCTGTTAGCAGACCGGAAGAGAGGCTCCAGCAGGGCCTTCACTAGTCACCCTCCTCTCTGGCTCTTCATACCTCCCATGTTGCTCTATGGAAAAACACATCCTAGGGTGGTTGGACAGGACTATCCGAAGACCGCGTTAGGAGGACAATCTGAATCTCACTCTACTCCCCCAATTTCAATGTTTGCCCTCATGCCTTTTACACTGCACACTATTATTTCCTGGAAGCTTAGCAACTCTTCTGCCTGATTTACAAACCCAAGAGAGACCAGCCACATCTTCATGGGCAGAACCAACAAAAAACATCTCCTGTCTGATCCTCTGCAGCCTGAAGACCCATTGGTAATGTCTCCCATTTTGCAGTCTCACAAACCTCACAAACCTACCAGTGCTGGGCTCAAAGTTTCCATTCAGAGTGCAGAGTTATTAGCCAAAGATCCAAAGATTGTGGTGGCCCAGAATCTTCTATCACCAAGGAGAACAGTGAACGGATAGGGGCTTTAAAGCGTCACCCCTCAGAGGGCACACCAAACATGCTCTCCCCCAAATTGGCCTCTCTGTACTTAATGATAACATTAATTAAGGGACAAAATGAGTCCACACAACCACCGTCACTTACACGCTATCAAACATGAGCACAGAGCTCTTATTCAAATATGTGATAAGTCTTCCACTTACAACAACATGGAAATTAAATGTGAAGAATGACATTAATTCAATATTATGGCTGGTTTTACTCACAGAAAAGTCACAGAACTTAAAGTTATGGTTCCCACAGCCACCGTAACTGTCACACACCATATATACGCACCAACGAAGGAAAGTGATCACATAAAGAAGAGAAGAAATGCTACATGGGCACCGAGGACCAAGTTACGGCTGCTGGGGGACACATAACCTTGACTATTCCCTTCCATTCTGCATAGACTAAGGTATTATCCACTGAGTAGAAGTTATATGATTTCACTTCTTTGTAAACCTAGTAACTGCATCAATGAGTTCTTCTTTAAAAAGAGCACAGTTATGACTTTCCTCATAGGAATCCCTGGTATCCCACAATCACAAGGATATATTTTTGATATTCTCAACAAGCATAATCAAGCACTCTGTTTTTTATTTGACTTTTGAAAAGTTAACACACAAAAATTGTTGTATAGAGCATTACAATTATTAACCCATGTATAGATTTGTGGGACCATGACAATAATCAGGACAGAACAGTTCTGTTCCCTGATAGCACTCATTCATGCAGCCCCACTGGGGTCCAGGCTGTCGTCCCGATGTAGTTTCACCTTTTCCAGAATATCCTGCACAGGGACTCATACTGTATGCAAATCTGACATCTGACATATTTCACTAAGCACAATGCCTTTGAAATCCATCCAAGTGGTCCTCTGCATAAATCGTTTAAATCTTTTTCATTGCTGAATACTATTCCACTGAATACATGAGCCATAATTTATCCAACAAGTGCAGGTTTCAAACATTTCAACCAAATGATTTCCAAGGACTCAGGGAAAGGTAAATAATATTGAATACCATGAACACTAAATAGTTTACTATGACAGGGGCACCTGGGTGGTTCAGTAGGTTAAGTGTCCAGCTGTTGATTTCGGCTCAGGTCATGATCTCAGGGTTGTGAAACTGAGCCTCGCATCAGGCTCTGAACAGGGAATGGAGTCTGCTTATGATTCGTTCTCTTCTTCTCCCTCTGTTCCACCCCACCTCACCACTCATGCATTCTCTCTCTCTCAAAAAAAAAAAAAAAAAGAGAAAGAAAGAAAAAAGAAAAAAAGTTTAATATGACAAAACAGTCTAATTACATAGAAACATTAAAAAATACAGCACCAACATTTTAGCATAAAAACTAGTATAAGGTTAGCCAGCTCTCACACAACTCTCACTGCTGCTTTTTGGGTGAGTGGTTTTGTGCTTTTGGTTTGGTTTTGTTTTTAAAGACACAGACTTTGCATTGGTATTTCCTTTCTACCTAAATAGAAATTGGTGGGAAGGTAGTATATTTTGCATTCTCTTTAGTTGAGAGTCCTCTCTCTGCAAGAATGCAGGTTTATTAAAATTCAGCAGGATATGGGAAGATATGAACATGGATGGGCCAATGATATAAAAAAGAAAATCTCCCCTACTCACCAAGGATCTTAAAAGCAAAACACAGATGAGAGTAAACATCTTCCTTTTGTGTGCACAAAGCATGATCCTGTACAAATACCACCTCCCATGGGGCTCCTCTGAACACTCTCACCATGAAGCACACACAGGAAGCCAAATTATAAACCATGTGAACAATCGCTGGGCATTTAAACCTCAATACAAGGAGACATAAACCCACATCCAGAAAAGCTAAGTGAGTAAAATGCTGGCTGAGAAGAGCACTTCTACAGTCTCTGAAAAATACTCAAGAGTACATCAGTATAGCAAAGAATACATGGGATACAGATTTACTTAACGACTGTACCCGCATCTAGGTTCCCGAGAATCGGGACACTCTGGATGGCAGCGTTCATACACACAAACACCTACAAGACAAAGGAAGTAGCAAAATGCACGGAGGAGATGGGATGGCTGGACAGACCCCAACGCAGAGCCTGGATACAGTGACAGAATCAAAACAACTCACGTGGCGATAAGAGGACAAAATTAAGACGTCTGTTGAGAAAAATTCAGGTCTACCAAATGGCTGAGTCTATGCCTATTAAATTTATACACAACTTTTAAAGGGGCTATTGACTGTACAATAGTGGGCTACCTATTTAGTTCCCCCACACACACCCCCAAGATTGTTCTCTTAAGTGATTACCCTGGGATACTGAGATGCAAAGTAGAAGTCACACATGCGTGTGTGTGTGTGCATGTGTGCATACATATATGCCCTATTCAATCACGTCAGTATAAAGCAGTGGTCAGCAACATCCAACCCATCACCTGTTTCTACAGATAAGGCTTAAACTTTGCAACACAGTCCTATCTATTCATTGACATGTTTATCTCTGGCTGATCTCACGATACCGTATGGGGGCTGGGGTGTTGCAACAGAGGCTTGTGGGCCACAAAGCTAGATATATTTATTATCTGGCCCTTTGTGGAAGAAGTTTGCCAACCCCTGGTATAATCAACCTTTCTTTTCACGCTCGGTAATATCTGTCCACTCACCTTGCACACACTGTTTACACGCTTGTTACCAGTAGGTAGCTTAAAAGAATAATGGTCCCCTTTATATTTTCTTAGCACTTTGTAATTTACAAATATACACATGCTCCTGTTAGGGGCCCCCAGGCTGTCATCAGTATCACCAATGTACAAATAAGGAAGCCCAAGTGAAGAGGATAATTGGTTGCTGAAGGGAAATTAAAGAGTTAGGCTTTTACTGGAGTGTCCTGGGTCCTCCACTCTTTTCACTGTGCCCCTACCCAGGAGAATCCAAAATTAGAATGCCCAGCTCTGTGCGGGGGAGACGAGACTTGGGAGTCAGAAAGACCTGATTTCGAATCCTACTTGTTCTACGTCCTATCTTTGGGTTCTTGCAAAATTTACTTAAAATTCAAGACATGAGAACATCTCCAAAAGGGCCGAAAAAGATTCTTACTTTACAGATTATTTGGAGAAAAATTAATTCATTCAAAGGCTATCTCTGGGCCACTTTACTAGGCTGCTTGTATATAGAGGGACCCAAACAGATGTGGTCCCATGAGATAATATTCTTATATTTTACCAAGCACAGTTCCTTATATGTAACCTCTCAGAAAGTGATACTGGTGTTGCCTCTCTGTTATTATTGCTGTCTTACTAGTATGATTGTTATTAAGGCAGGGGATGTATTTAGGAAGATTGGAGGAAAAAGGTCAACGAAGGTGGTCAACCAACCAAGTCCCTCCCTTCATTCCAACCATCCCTTTCCCTCTGATACTTTCATCACAACAGAGCGAGGGGGCTGGTAATGAAGTCTCAGGACAGTGCCCCCTCCCCTTCCAAGCACAGCTCATCGACCTGTGCATGCTTCCTCCATGGCTCTCCTCCAAGGCAAAGCTTCCACTTACTGCTATTCCCAGTGTCTACAGCAGGTGTCATAAGCACGACCTGTATACTACTCACCCCTGCCTGTGAGCAACACCAGTATTGAGCCCAAAGGGCTCCTTCTTAGCCCACTCTCTGGTACCCCCAGGTAGCCCTATGGTCTCACAAGCTTGCCCAACAGAAAAGGAAAGCCCACATGATGCACACAGCCTCCAAAGTAACTCACATCCCCAACCACTGCCCCCTCACACTGCTGCCCTGCTATTCCTGAATCACACCAGGCACTCCCCTGCCTTCCTGGAGCCTGTACGCTTACTCTTCTCTCCTCTAGAGAACTCTTTCTCCAGGCACAGACACACCTGAATTCCTTGCCTCCTCTAGGTCTTTGGGTAAATGTGACCAGCCCAGAAGAAGAGGTCTTTCCGGACTTCTCTGTTCAAGCACTCCCAATCACCTTCTCTGCTTTGTTTTTCTCCATTACACCTGGCCCTCTCTGAACATATCTGTAGCCTGCCCCCATTGGGATCAGGTTGAGATCTCCACGAGAAAGTGGATGTTTGTCTGTTCGGTTGACGGTTGTGTTCCTGGTGCCTACAGCAGCATCTGCACGTAGTAGGCACTCAACAGAGGAGAAAGGAGGGAGGGAAGAAGAAGAAAGAGGCCAACCCCACAAAAGACCCTGGAACACGGCTGATGTGCCCATCTCGCGGACACGGTGATGGTGAGGAATGATTCTGGAGATAAATCACTAACAGTACAGAACACGTAACTGAAAGGTAGAGAAATTAATGTACCTGTTCAGTTGTGCCAGCTGTAAGCTAGTTCCTCTGTATTGGTTTGTCACTGTGTTTCTCTGTGGTCACGAAACTGAAGCTCTGTGGTTGCCTGGTAGTGTTTCTGGAAACCTCCCGATAAGGTAAAGTACTTCTCTAAACCACTCAACTCATCTGCATAAGCTAGCACCAAAGCTAGTTATTTAAAACCCCAACTGCCAAATGAAATGACAGGAAATCCCCAGTGGGCGACTACAAGGACAATGAGGTGGTAGGAGGCAATAATCCTTTCATTCAGGATTATTAGTCGCTAAGCACGATAATAAGGCCATTCAACCACTATAATTATCCTCGCCTTTAAAAGGGCACAGTGGACACACAAAAATAACTACCTTCCTTTGAGGGGCACTTGGGTGGCTCAGTCGACTGAGCGCCCACCCAGCCCTTGATTTTGGCTCAGGACATGATCTCAGGGTGCTGGGATCAAACCCCGCACTGGGGGGTTCTGCACTCAGCATGGAGACTCCTGGAGCTTCTCTCTCTCTCTCTCTCTCTCTCCATCTGCCCCTCCCCCTGCTTGTGGGTGCTCTCTCTCTACAATAAATCTTAAAAAAGAAAAATCTCCCTTTGACTACCAACTTTTTTAGATCAGCGGCTGTGAGTCGTCACATTTCCAAACTCCTGATGTACACAGAGTTTTGCACTTGGACTCAGACAGTCCTGGATTTAGATCCTGGCTCTAACACTTACCAGCTCACTGATGTTAGGTAAGTCATTATACCCTCCGGGCCCTCATTTCATTCGGGAAATGTAATGGTAGAAACAATTATAATAACTAATAAATACAAACATAATATGCAAACCATGTCAGGTGCTTGTGCCCTCAACCTATTTCTGAGCTAAGAGCCTTCCACTTTTTTTGGCCTTAAAATTTTGCATGTAACTCAGGGACTTGGCTTACTCCCTGCCTGAGTTGGAGCAGATGTGCCCTCCCTCTTCAGGCCCTTTCCTGACCTCCTGCTACGTGACTTCTCCCCACTCACCTCACTCAGTGATCCAGCACGGATCAGGGGCTGGGATCACCTCAGATCTTCGTCACTGTCTTTGTGAAATCTGGGCCTATGCTCAACTCCACCATC
Source organism: Enhydra lutris kenyoni (assembly GCF_002288905.1). Classification (NCBI taxonomy): domain Eukaryota; kingdom Metazoa; phylum Chordata; class Mammalia; order Carnivora; family Mustelidae; genus Enhydra; species Enhydra lutris. The sequence continues at coordinate 10,581,125 of NW_019154113.1, forward strand.
GACACCAAGGAGGGCAACCAGTGGCAATAAATACCTGACTTTATAAAGCAGGAGAGAGTATCTTATAAAATGAGTACCGGGGAAGGAAATGAGAAGAACAAAGGCAAGGGGGAAAAAAAAGAAGAAGAAAAAAGAAGCTACTCTACCCCTGGGTCTCCTTAACTGTATTTAGCCTGACACTTAGGAATTCCTTTAGAGCCCGCCCTCCCTCCCCCAGGCCTCCACGTATCACCACCTTCCCCAACCCAGCGGAAATTCATGCAGCCCCACATTACCTAGCATGGCCTGTGGCTTGAAAATCAGCTGTGGAGAAACATGAGTCAATATATTTCACATAAGGGCCCCTGGGTGGCTCAGTCTGTTGAGTGTCCAACTCTTGGTTTTAGCTCAGGTCATGATCTCAGGGTTGTGACATTGAACCCCACACAGGGCTCCATGCTCAACATGCAGAATCTGCTTGAGATTCTTGCTCTCCCTCTCCTTCTTCCCACCACTTAAATAAATAATTAAATATTTTAAAATGTGTGTGTGGGTGTGTGTGTGTGTGTGTGTATATATATATATATTTCCCCCCCACATAAATGAGGTGTGCAGAAAGCTGGAATGGAAAGAAAAAAAGGCATGGTGTCTGTTCCTCAGGAGCTCCCAATCTAATAAGAGATGCCGACTTCAAGGGGCACCTGGGTGTCTCAGTGGGTTAAAGCCTCTGCCTTTGGCTCAGGTCATGATCCCAGGGTCCTGGGATCAAGTCCCACATCAGGCTCTCTGCTCAGCGAAGCCTACTTCCTCCTCTCTCTCTGCCTGCCTCTCTGCCTACTTGTGATCTCTGTCTGTCAAATAAATAAAAAAAATTAAAAAAAAAAAAAGAGAGAGAGAGAGTTGCCAACTTCTAAACAACCAATGAAATACAAAATGGTGGAGGGGTTTGGCAATAAAAAAAGGTGCCCTTTACCACCTCCTATCCCCAAGTTTTGGTGATGACAGCAAGCAGGATAAAACTGTAAGACCACCTTTCATCCATAAGAGGCCAGACATACAAAGTCATGTAAAAGAGACAATCTGGTTGCCGGGCAACCATGCGAGGTTCTCAGCCTGACTGAAAGTGGTAATTACACAGCTAATCAAATAGTGTGTCAATCCAAAAGAGGACAAGGTCATGCAAGAAGACCTGGGTGAAAGTTTGGACTTACTCCTGAACCCTATGGAGGGAAGAGAGAGCCCAGCCCAAAGGACTCTAAGAACCTTGGCTTCATGGCCTAGGCAGGTTGGCATGTGGGCATGGATGTCGTTGGCCCAACCAAACGAAGTGTGAGTATGTCAAGTTCTCATTTGGAATTCAGTCGCTATTGGGAGATGGATGGCTATCTACACCATTCAGTGTAGAACCTATCCATTCTCTTCTCAGGAATTTGTGTCCACAAAACAGTCTCCTGATTCTATGTGACTTGTAATGTAGGCTGACTTCAGGGAGCCAATACACCCAACAGGTTCTCGGAAGTATTTCTAGGCCCTGATATAATTATTGCTCACTCCACTCTAATGAAGTTGATGCTCATTATGATTTGACTTCCCAAATAACTTGACAATAATGACACAGTGAGCTGTTTATATCAAAATAAATATGAGAGTCTACACAGTATTTAATTCTCATTGCAAATGAATCAACATTTGTCATTTCTAGCTCAGTCTCATGGGTATTGGGTTATCATGAGTTGGTACTCTAAGCCAGATGGTCAGTGGACAGTTAATACAGTCTTGGAAGCTAGTGATCTTCTCAGGGTCTTACTCAGTGAAACCTTTGCCAACTACCCATTTGCCTTCCCTTCTCTACTTCCTCTATTTACTCCAAATCCTTTCTCCCTCTACAGATTTCTACAGAAAGCAGAATGAGGTTAGTGTTCCATGACAGCAAAAGTGACATGCTGTGTAAACAAAGGTAGGGGGAAGATACAGATTATATAGTCAGGAAACCCAGACAGGGAAAGAAATTTTCAGCTGGGCTTTGAAGGATGAGAGAATTTATGTGAGAGGAGAAGACAGATGTGAGATGGGTCACTGAAGATTACAGAAACCATGAGAAGCAAGGAAAGCGGAACAGTCTAACATCATTTCACGGCATTTCACTGGTGCCACCTGGTGCATAATGGTGATGTTGCCAAGAAACAAATGTTTGTATCTGTGAGAGCACTTCAGAGAGAGAGAATTCTGCCAGAACAAGTTGAGATCAGGTTTCCGTGGACTATCCAGTGTGGTATGAATCTGGGACCCAAGAGAAAAGTCTAGAGAATCCTCTTCCAGCAAATGCATCCTTTATTCTAAAATGACTTTCTTCCACTTTGGTCTTGGGGATGGTTGAGCACCACAGTGAGACTATTCCAGACTTGACTATTTCAGACTTCCATGTGGCGTCTACATTCTCATATTCCTTTTTTCTCTTCCCTCTTAATTTTTTTCTTTGCTTTCTCATTCCGTTTCCCCTAAATGTAAACCCGCACCTCACTTCATTGCTGACCCTGACAGGAGTGGGGAAAAAATTGGAAGACACTCAGCCAACATCATTATCTGGGGTGTTAGCCCACTGCTGCAGGTTCAGCCTTGAAGTTGCCCTTGGACATAAAACATGTGAGACAAACATCAATGGGTACTTGAACCACAGATGTTCCTTGCTTTACCCCTCCCAGCTCTGGAAAGCTACAAATAAAATCAGCCACACCAAGAATACTCAGCAAACATCTTATTGTCCTTGTGGTACCCCAACATGGTGGAAGGAGCTCAAAAAGGGGATAGGCAGAGCAATGCAATTGACCACGTGTGATCCCATAGGCCTGATTAGCTACAACCCAGTCCACACCAATCCTTTCTTCCCTCCTCATTGCTTCTCCCATTCCATGAAAGTGACAGTCACCTGTCCACTATTCATCAGGTAGAAAAGAGATAACCTGTATCCTAGATAGAGATTCACCAACCCCCAAACTCACATGACATGGATTCACCAAAACTTCCATCTTCATTGAAAAAAAGACAGAGAAAAACACATTCAGATTTAAGGCTAGTATCTGACTTGGGTTGAAAAGTCTACACCTGTCTAAATCTCTGTTTTCAGTGAAATCATATAGATAGAAATTTCATTTACAGTATGTTTCTTTCCAAAAAATCCTAAACAAATAAACAAAGAAATTCTGACTTTAATGAAATCATAAACTGAAGAGAACTCACAATAAAGACACTGATAAAAACTGTAGGAACACGAATGGATACATTACTATCGTTGATTTCCTCATACATAAATAGTGATTGAGCACATTCTCTGTGTCAGGCACACAGCAAGGCCCCAAGAAAACGAAGACAAATTAGACATGACTCCTTTAGACCTACCCACAGACCAAATTACACAGCCTTGTGGGGAAGATAAGCAAGGGAGTGGCTAACTTCTATACCATTTAATAAATTCTAGATCCTCGGGTAGTGGGGGAAGCCCACTCAATATGGTGGAAGGGAGCTCAAAAGGGGGATAGGCAGAGCAATGCACTTGACCACATGTGATCCCATAGGCCTGATTAGCTACAGCCCAGTCCCGCCACCCTCCTCAAACCAACCAGATACATAGCACTCAAGTGGCCATGGGAGGATCAGTCTCAGTTTCTACCTTGTATGTCCTAGGACAGGAAAAGAGAAGCAGAAGATTTGTATTCAAAAAAGAGGTTTGGGGACTCCTGGCTGGCTCAGCTGATGAAGCACATAACTCTTAATCTCAGGGTTGTGGGTTCAAGCCCCACGTTCAGTGCACAGATGACTTCAAAATAAAATATTAAAAAAAGAGTTTGTTTTCTTTTAAATGGGTGAGTTAAAAAGCAAAATTATTTAAAATAATTTTTTAAATTATTCCAAGAGTTTTGCATTTAGCCCAGAGAAGAGAAAGTAACCACTACCAACCATCCATTTACCATCCATAAAAAGCCCCTCAACACAGACCACCCTTCCTAGTACACATCACACCGGAAAGTTCCTCAAACACCTATGTCAGGAGCAGCAAAATGCTCACCACCTCCTAACTACCCCATTCACACTTCAGGTGGTGTCCACCATATTTCCTCACCTATCAAATCTATGCCAGCTTGCACAAGCCCTCACGTCCTGTCACAATGCCTGTCCGTCCCCATGCACTGATATCCTCCATCCGCCAGGCTGCCAAAGGCAAGGCTTAGATGTTTTGCGCAGACAGTTCCAATATCTTCTTGCCTCTTATGCTTCCTTTAGAGCTATACAAAGCTGTCTCTTAATACCTCATAACTTAAAGTTAGGGTCACTTTCCTATCCATCTCTATTTCTAGTCACAACCTTTATGGTGCCTGAGTTAGAGTAGGTACTCAAATATTTATAGTCAGCAAAACAACTTCACGGCGCTAACCTAAAAAAAAAAAAAAATTATTCTAGGACCACCTGGGTGGCTCAGTTAAGTGTCTGATTCTTGGTTTCTGCTCAGGTCATGATCTCAGGGTCCTAGGATTGAGCCCCACATCAGGCTCCCCGCTCAGCAGGAGTCTGCTTGTCCCTCTCCCTCTCCTCCTCCCTCCATGCTCCTGCTTTCTCTCTCTCTCGCTCATAAATAAAAATAAAATCTTTTGTAAAAAACTAATCTTAAAAGAAGAATTCTAATCTGAGAGTGTTAGCCTATCAAAGCCAAAAAACCCACCCATTTTCTTCTGATCAGTTAATAATGTAACAAGAAGATAAACTTCAGTATCCGATTCTACATTGGATATAATTACTCCCTTCACATCGAACTATGAATTATGAATAATGTTTAATAATTCACCTGATTTATATTTTGATTACTGGAAAAACATATTTCAAATTTATAAACAATGGTAAAAACTGTAACATGGTTACAAAAAGAATTTCATAAAAGTAAGTGGTAAGGGAAAAGACAGTTAAGTCATTGAATGGTTAATGGTGACTTATCATCAAGTTTCCAAAGGAATCTGGTCACTACATCCTCCAGATATCCATGATCCATTCCATAATGACACCCAAACGTATGACACAATTAAAAATAAATATACGACACCCCAATATATAACAGGCTTTGGTTCTGAAAGTAAAACCAAAAATCCCAGTTGAATACCCAGGTTTGTATGCAATTATAACAGGAACCTAGAGTCTCCACAAAAAAAAAAAAAAAAAAATTCACTTCTTCCCTCAAAGCTGTAACCTACTTTAGTGTCACTGATGGGGAATTAAAAAAAAACAAAACAGGGACGTCTGGGTGGCTCAGTTGGTTAAGCAGCTGCCTTCGGCTCAGGTCATGATCCCGGCGTCCTGGGATCGAGTCCCACATCGGGCTCCTTGCTCATCGGGGAGCCTGCTTCTCCCTCTGTCTCTGCCTGCCACTCTGTCTGCCTGTGCTCGCTCTCTCTCCCTCTCTCTCTGACAAATAAATAAATAAAATCTTAAAAAAAAAAAAAAAAAACTGATTAAACCAGTCACCATGATTTACTGATCTGGGGACTGAATTTATATTAAACTTGTTCTAGATATATAAGATTTTCTCATAATTGTACTTGGCTATTTTAGCTCATCGAAATACTAAAGCATTAAAAAATCAATGAGACCATAAGAATTTGCATCCTTCAGTTTCTTTTTGGTTTTTTTTAGAGAATGCAAGTGAAGCTGTCCACAGGCAAACACGCACACGCGTTCACAAGCACACACACATGCACACACATACGAGTGAGACTGGAGCAAGTTCAAACCCTCTGACAGTCAAACGGAGAGACACATTCATACATTTCTTAGGAAGATGAATATGCAGGGGTCCCTGGGTGGCTCAGTCAGTTAAGTGACTGCCTTCGGCTCAGGTCATGATCCCAAGGTCCTGGGATCAGGCCCCATGTCAGGTTCCCTGCCCAGCAGGCGGGTCTGCTTCTCCCCCTCTCTCTGCTCATTCTCTCTCTCTTTCAAATAAATAAATAAAATCTTTTTTTTTTTTTTTAACAAATCAGTTTATTCTCTGATAGTTTTTGAAGTCAGAAATCTGAAATAGGTCTCCCTGAGCTAAAATCACTGTCTACATAGAAGAGTTCATTCTGGAAGTCTGGGGAGAATATGTTTTCTTTTCTATCCCAGCTTTCAGAGCCACCTATACTCGCTGGTTCATGTGTCCTCCATTTACCTTCAAAGCCAGCAACAGGACATCCAAAAATTTTACTCTGACTCCAAGTCTTCAACCTCCCTCTTCCACATTTGGGGAACACTTTTCATCTATTTTATTTAATTATTTTTTAATTTTTTATTTTTATTTTTTTTAAATTTTTTAAATTTCTTTTCAGTGTTCCAGAATTCATTGTTTATACACCACACCCAGTGTTCCATGCAATACGTACCTTCCGTAATACCTACCACCAGGCTCACCCAACCTCCCGCCCCTCCAAAACCCTCAGATTGTTTTTCAGAGTCCACAGTCTTTCATGGTTCATCTTTTTTTTTAAAGGAATATTAACATGTATTTTTGTCTACCATAACACTGAGCAGTGGTGGAGAGAGAGAGAGACACACACACACACACACTTAAAGCAAAAAGTTTGAGGAAAAATTATGTTTTTAATTTCTTTGCCAGGAACATGGAAAAAGGAAAACTCATCCAATAGGGCTTTTAATGCCTTAAAGTATCCCAGAGAGGTTATTTGTAATAGTTTTAAAATACATAGAGGTCAACCCTAAAACGAATGGGAAAAGCGGGCGCAATCAATATTACCTGAATTTAAATTCTTATAAATGACATTCTCTCCATCCAAGCTAACCACAAAAATAACTCCAAACCAAATCTTCCAAGGGCAAGGAGTACACATAGAAAGGAGAAAAACAGAAGAAGAAGCAGGAAAGTGCCCAGCCCTGGTCTCACCTCTGGCTCCTCCAGGGCCTCCTCTCCAGCCGGTGTCTTCTGCAGCAGATCCAGGATGCCATTGCTGGAAGGCCTCCTGTCCTCGGAGGGAGAGGCATAGGCCTCCTCGGAGTCCGTTTCCACCACACGGAGGTAGCCTGCTTCTTCCTGGTTCCAGTCCAATTCCTCCTCAGACTGTTTCAAGGAGCTACTGCTGCTCTTGGGCAAGATCCCCGCTGTCGACAGGCTGCTGGGCACCGAGATGTAGGATGACTGGGGCCCAGAATAAGGCCTGCCCTCTGGGGCCAAGGCCTCAGCCTCCAAGAGGTCAGGGACAGAGAGGCTGAGGCGGCGGTCCAGGGAACGCCTTGCCTGTAGGTCTAGGGGCTGGTTCCGGTTCTTTTTCACCCTCCTCTTGCTCAAGTTGATTAACAAAGGCCTGGTCCGCTGTTTCAAAGAGCCCCAGACAGATGGTTTATCCTCCATGGCTGCCTGAAGGCCCAGCAAGTCACTCCATGAGAGAGCTCCTCTGTGTGGGAAACAACCGCAGCGGCTCCTAGAAAACACAAAGTGAGGAGAGAGAACACAAATGAGCCTTCTCAGTAGTATCTAAGCACATTGAAGGTAAGATGTGACTGGAAAGTCTCACACGTTCCACTAAGGGACTGAGACAGAAACATTTGGTTGGTAATGTTTACAAATATTTTTAAAGCATTTTTTTAAATATTTTATTTATTTATTTGACAGACAGCAATCACAAGTAGGCAGAGAGGCAGGCAGAGAGAGAGGAAGGGAAGCAGGCTCCCTCCTGAGCAGAGAGCCTGATGCGGGGCTTGATCCCAGGACCCTGGGATCATGACCTGAGCTGAAGGCAGAGGCTTTAACCCACTGAGCCACCCAGGCGCCCCTTAAAGCATTTTTAAGGCACTGAATTTTTAACATTTTTGTCAGAGGAACCATAGAAAAATTCCAGTCATGAATGGAACTGTGAGGTTGATGTGAAAAGAATGTTTCATCAGAAGACTGCTTTCTCTGACTTAGTTCACTGCACTTAATGTCCTCCCTCCCGGTTCAGCCATGTTGTTGAAAATGGCAGGATTTCCTCCTATCCAGATGCCTAACTCATATCTCATTGTGTGTGTGTGTGTGTGTGTGTGTGTGTTACACACACACATGTATTTTTATCCATTCATCCCTCAATAACCACTTAGATTGTTTCCTCATCTTGGCAACTGTGAATAATGCTATAGTGAACAAGGGAGTGAGGGAGTGAGGAAATGCTGATTTTAGTTTGGAAGGATATATATACCCAGAGTCATATAATACTTCTAGTTTCAGTTTTTTGAGGAACCTCCATATTGTTCTCCATGTGTCTGTATCAGTTTACCTTCCAACAACAGTGCACAAGGGCTGTCTTCCACATCCTCACCAAAACTTGTGATCTCTTATTGTTTTTTTTTTTAATAATAGCCATGAAGAGTTGAAGTTTGCTAAGAGAGTAAATCTTCTGTGATCTCATCACACATACACAAAAGTTCTAAATATGTGAGGTGAAATTTACAAATTAACAAGTTAATGTGTTAATTAACTTGATTGTGGTACTCATTTCACAATGCATGTAATTAACTCATGTTGTCTACCCTAAACACACACACACACACATAATTTCTACACATACAATATTTGTTTCGTAACTAAAACGCGGGGAAAAAAGACTACTTTCTTATGTTGCCCCAGGGAAAGCAGAGCCAAAATTTACCAACACAATAACAGCATCTTTAATCAATATTATCAAATAACCAGTACCTTTTAGTGTTTGAACCAGGGTAGACAAAGATTCTCTGTATGAAATCAGTTAGTAAATATTTAAGACTTTACAGGCCACATGGTGTATCACGATTACTCAGTTCTGCTGTTTGGCACCAAAGGAGACATGGACAACACCTAAATGAGTGTGGCTGTGTTCCAATAAAACTTTATTTACATAAATGCAGCAGAGTGTAGTTGGCCAATCCCTGCTTTAAAGTTACCATCTTCCGGGGCGCCTGGGTGGCTCAGTGGGTTGGGGCCTCTGCCTTCGGCTCAGGTCATGATCCTGGGGTCCTGGGATCGAGCCTCACATCGGGCTCTCTGCTCAGCAGGGAGCCTGCTTCCCTTCCTCTCTCTCTGCCTGCCTCTCTGCCTACCTGTGATCTCTGTCTGTCAAATAAATAAATAAAATCTTAAAAAAAAAAATAAAGTTACCATCTTCCTTTCCAGCAAGACAGGTGCATTTTGAAGGATACACACATACTCATGTTGACAAAAATTCCACCTCATTATCTTAAAACTTTATAGTAAAAATAAGGTTGACTAAAGAGAAAAGCATTTATAGAAGTAAGAGGCCTGTTCTTGTTCCAATGTACCAAGTCAGAAAAATTGACAAAACTATAAGGGAAATCTCAAGAAATGCAAGCTTCAGAGCTTTAGCTTCAGAATATGTGATTGAAAGTGTTTCCCGCAAACAGGTGTGAATTACAGGAATGCTTCACAAATAATATGTAATTATACAGAGTGGTAAATACTATGCAGGAAAAGGGGTGATTTGACATATTACAGGTTGGACTCATTAGGGATCAAGTCAAAGTCAAATCTTGATGCAAAAGAATTAAATTGACCACTTTTTTCACCATCCACAAAAATAAGCTCAAAATGGATTAAAGACCTGAATGTGAGATCTGAAACCATAAAAATCCTAGAAGAGAACACAGGCAGTAATCTTTTTGACATTGGACATAGCAACATTTTTCTAGCTATATCACATGAGGCAAGGGAAATAAAACAAAAAATAACCTATTGGTACTATGTCAAAATAAAAATCTTCTGCACAATGAAGGAAACAATCAACAAAACTAAAAGGCAACCTGCTGAATGGGGGAAGATATTTGAAAATGACATATCTGATAAAGGGTTAGTATCCAAAATATATAAAGAACTTATATAAGTCATCACCCAGAAAACATATAATCCAATTAAAAATGGCAGAAGACATGAACAGCCACTTCTCCAAAGACACCCAGATGACCAACAGACACATGAAAAGATGTTCAATACCACTCATCATCAGAGAAATGCAAATCAAAACCACAATGATATATTACCTCACACTTGTCAGAATGGCTAAAATCAAAAGCACAAGAAACAACAAATATTGGCAAAGATGTGGAGAAAAAAGGAACCCTCATGTACTATTGGTGGGGATGCAAATTGATGCAGCCACTATGGAAAACAGCATGGAGGCTTCTAAAAAATCAAAATAGATCTACCCTTTGATCTAGGAATTCCACTACTGTGTATTTACCTAAAGAATACAAAAATACTAACTCAAAGTGTTACGTGCACCCCATGTTTATTGCAGCATTATTTATAATAGCCAAACTCTATGGAAGCAGCCTAAATATTCATCAAGAGATGAATGGATAAAGATACACACACACACACACACACACACTAATACTATTCAGCCATAAAAAAGAAGGAAATCTTGCCATTTGCAACAACATGAGTAGAGCTAAAAAGAAAAATACTAATTGAAATAAGTCAGAAAAAGACAAATAATGTATGACCTCATTCATATGTGCAATTTGAGAAATAAATGATCAAAGGAAAGAGAGAGAGATGGAAACCAAGAGAACAAACTGATAGTTACGGGGGTGAGGGGGTTGTAGATGGGGTAAATAGGGGATAGGGATTAAAGAGTACATTTATCATAATGAAAACTAATAAATTTTTTAAAAAAAGAAAATTATCTGAAGGTCTTAGGGGTTTAATCCAAAAAAAATCAACTTTGGAGAAATAAACCTTATTCTATGTGTCAAGTAGCTCATAATAAATCCTTTCAGTATGAAAAAGAACAGCAGAGTCAGGTAATTCTGATCTGGCCTGTATTTACATTGCCATGTTTGGCTGAGGATAAAATAGGCCAAGAGCCACAAGAAAACACATTTTCTAAGATCAAGGACAAGTGTTTGTACCCAGCACTATCTTACAGGACAGGATATTTAGTCATTGGGAAGTCACTGCCTTTGGAAGAGCAGGACTATGAGAATCTACAGCTTTTGCTGGATCACTGGATGACCACCGGGACAGGCAACAGCTTCTTCCAGGATGAAATGGGCATCTTCAGAAGGTAATGCAGGGATAAAGAACTTGGGTTCCAGAGACAGACTCCATGATTTGGAATTTTGCTGTGTCACATTTTACTTAGATGCACTATTAGGGGCAAGTCATCACAGTGTGCAAACCAAATAAGACAAGGTTTAAGGCCCAGTGTCAAAAGCAGAAAAAGTATTTAGTCAAGAAAAGCTTTTTTAATCATTACTGATACTGTTGTTATAATTTCCAATTTTGATATCTTAATTTATTAAAGAGCTCTCTTTCTCATTATTATTTGTATATGTAACTACCTCAATGGCCTCTTGTGAGGACTGAATGAATTCTCTTTATAAAGAGAAGAATAGTGCTTGGCACAGAGTAAATACTTAAGATAATGATAGCTAGTTTTTAAATTATTATTTCACTTATTTCATGCTGAGCCATTCTAGCTTTGAAAATACTTCACCACTTTTTCCTGCTTTGTAAAATGTTGTTGTAAACATAAACTTGTAGTTCACATTAGCAAGACACAAATACATTATTTAATTCACCTCTCATAGCTTAACTTGCAAATATGCTAAAAAGAATTTCTTCTATATTCATTTAGAAATATTTTAGTCAATTAGCTTTTAGTGGAGAGTTATATAAATGTTTATTAGATCTAGTTGGTTGATGGTTCAATTCTTCTATACTCTTGGTGATTTTCTTTCTACTAGTATTACCTAGAGAGGAATGCTGGGTCTCTCAATCATAACTGTGAATTTGTATATTTCTCCTTTAGTTCTGTCAGGTTTTACTTCTGTATTTTGAAGTTTTGTTATTTGTATACATGTTTACAACTGTTAATATCATCTTGCTGTTTAAATCCATTTTGACAGACTCTTATTTGGTTTGTATAGACCATTTAAATTTAACATAATAATTTATATGTTTGTATTATATGAAGGTTTCCCAATGTAACTGTTTCCACTGTTTTTTATTCTTCTGTTTCCGTTCCCTGTTTTTCCTTCCTTCACTTTTTTCAGTGTTCATTTTAATTCATCAATTGTGATTCTGACTTTATAAAATTCCTGTCAGACAAGGTTTTACTTTGATTTCAATCACAAACCATATTTTAACTAATTCAAGAAGAGAACAGATTATATTTACTATTTCCTCCATTCTTAATATTCCAAATTTCTCATATCAATTCCCATAGCCTAAGACATTTCCTTAACCTGCTATTTTACAGCAGGTCTGTTGACTCCAAATTCTCTTGATTTTACCTGAAATGAGGAGATCCTCATTTCACATTCAAGGATATTTTCACCAAATTCTGGGCTCTGCACTTTTATTTATTTCAGCACTTTAAAAATAGTAAGACATTTCCTCTGGGTTCCATGATTTCTGCTGAGAAACTTTTCATTTGAATCTCTGTCTCCTATAGTGTCACTTTTTCTCTGATTGCTTTCAAGATTTTGTCCTCAGTTTTAAGCAGTTATGATATGCCTGGGTATGTATTTCTTTGGGTTTGTCTTGTTTGGGGTAGCCTAGCTTCTTGAATCTGTAAGGTTATATCTTTTGTCAAACTTGGAAAGTTTCCAGCCCTTATTTCTTGGAATACTTCTTAGTCACATTCTTTTTCCTTTCCTTCTGGGACTCTAATAATATAAACAAAATGCCTTCTGTAATCGCCCAACAGTCCAAGGGTCTCTGTTCGGTATTTTTCAATCATTCTCCTCTCCTTTGTTCACACTGTGTACTTTTTATTGATTTAGATTCAGGTTTACTGATTCTTTCCTCTGTCATCTCCATTTTGTTATTGACTTTATCTAGTAAAGAATGTGGGGGTGGGTAGGAGACAGCAAGGTGGGGCAGCTACTGTATTTTTTAGTTATAAAATTTCCACTTGGTTCTACTTCCTATCTCCTATTTCTTTACAGATACATTTCAACTTACCTTTTATTTCAGAATTCATTATTATTTACTAGAGCATTTTATTTTTTTAAGATTATTTATTTATTTATTTATTTGACAGACCGAGATCACAAGTAGGCAGAGAGGCAGTCAGGGCGGGGGGCGGGGTGCAGGCTCCCCACAGAGCAGAGAGCCCAATGGGGGGCTCGATCCCAGGACCCTGAGATCATGATCTGAGCCGAAGGCAGAGGCTTAACCTACTGAGCCACCCAGGCACCCCATTACTGAAGCATTTTTATAACAGCTTCTTTAAAGTCATATTTTCATTGTCATCCATTGTCTTTTCCCATGCAATTTGAGAATTTTGTAGTTCTTTATATTCCAACACGGATTATATCCTAGACGTTCTGAATATTCTCATAAAATCTTGTGCCTTATTTAAATCTATAGAGAATGTTGAAACTATTGTTTTGCCAGGCATTTGATCTGATTACCTTCTCACCCCAAATTCCAACCCACATTCTGCAGGCTGATGTCAGTGTTGTTTTCAAAAGCTAGGAAGGGCCATTCACGTCTGCCTTGGGCACACACCATGTGGAAGTTACTGAGACTTGCATGGAATTCTATTCATTAACTACATTCTCAAAGTAGACAGTATGATAATCATGATTAGATGTATAGATGAGTCCAGAAATTCACAAACTTTATGGAATTGTTTCCTGAGCCCCTCCTCTCAGCTGTCTCCCCTGATACTCTCTAGTACTCTGGAACGCCCCTTTTTAATCCTCTAATCAGAAACAACCCACTTCTGTGATGCCACCAGAGTAGTGGGAGTATTGAGACACATTAAAACAAACAAACAAAATAAACAAATATAAGTTTTTTTGATTTAGCCCTGCCCTCAAACTGACAGCTTCACAAAATGGGAAGGGCATTCCCTTCACTCCTTGCTTTGGTTCCTGCTGTTTCCCGCTTCTGTTGCTACTGCCTTTGCCACAAGATTGCCAGTACATGACAAAATAGAGAAAAGGGAGACCAAAAGATGGGGGATTTCTCCCCTCTCTCTGAACTTTAGGGCTTCTCTTTTCTATACCTTGGGCCAGCACTAGAGGGTGTCTCTTGGTCCTTTCTCAGTCTGCTTCCAATACTGACTCCTATATTTTGTTTTCGTAGTTCACATTTTAAGTTAGGTTCCATGCCCAACGTGGGGTTTGAACTCACAACCCCAAGATCAAGAGTCACATGTTCTACAGTCAGCCGGGTGACCCTTGACACTGACTCCTAGACTGCGGACTGCACTGAATTCAGGCAGGGGATTAGCAGAGAGGGGAACATGGTAAACTTACCTGATGCCATTGGTATTTCGACTGTGGTGTCCTCCCTCATCTACATCATGATATTTACTTTTCAGAGATCTCACCTAGCTTCACCAAGCATTTTGCCCTGGCTTCATACTTGTGTCCCGTGGGCAGAAAAGGCGAGAGTGGTTTTATTCCATTTTACCTGAAATCTGAACTCTCTTAGTACGTTTTGCAAAATCATTCCAACCATTATTTCCCCAAGTGTGCAAGTAGTACAGAAGGAGATGTACAGAACTATGAATATATAAATACTAAAATATGTGCCCAGAAGAAAAAAGTGTTCTTAAAGGTGTGCATAAAGCTAATACACTGCTGGACTGTGGTCTCCATGATGCTTGAAAACACTGTCCCTCCAATCAATGATGAAATCCTCTGAATAAAGAAAGTCTAAAGAAAGAATAAATTCAGGGTGCCTGGGTGACTCAGTGGGTTAAGCCTCTGCCTTCGGCTCAGGTCATGATCTCACAGTCCTGGGATTGAGCCCCACATAGGGCTCTCTGCTCAGCGGGGAGCCTGCTTCCCCCCCTCTCTCTGCCTGCCTCTCTGCCTACTTGAGATCTCTCTCTGTGTGTCAAATAAAAAAAAATAAAAACTTTGAAAAATCTTTAAAAAAAAAAGAAAGAATAATTCAAGGAACCATTAGGTTGGAAGAAAAAGCTGGTGAGATACATCCAACTGTCTGGATATTCAGTTCTCCTCACTCCGAAGAACACTAAAAAACAAACTTAGACATATCCGTTCCATTTTCTATGAGGACATACATCCATAGGTTATCATCGTAACATCCAAAGCGTTACAAGTTAAAATGTAACCCAGGCTCTGCCAAGCATCAGCACTAGAAGCAGACTCTCTTCACAAAAAGAGATACCTACACTACCCAGCCCACTCCACGGCAGCTTTCATTTATTGAACGAAAAGAACATTCTCCTTCTTCAAACCACTGACGGCAAGATAAGGTCTTTACAGGAAACGGCCCTGGGCCAAGAAGCCTAATGGAAGTTTCATTTATCATGGTTTTAACCCAGACATCCTCCCCAGCCGGCTGCTAGCCACTGGCCAAATGGAAAAAGAACAGCAACCCTTTTAAATGCCAGCCCCAAAGTATCTGATTGAATCTGCACCACAACCACTGTGTGAATAAGACACAGAAGAGGAAGGAGTCTGATACTCAGTAACACTGAGGGAGACTATGCTTCCTGAAGTTCTCCTTTAGCGTAAATATGAAGAAAAGGGTTTGTTTTCACGATTTAATATCAAATGACAGAGCAAGTGGTTACAACTAGGCCAAATGTAGTTAATCATTAAGGTATTTTTTATCGCCAGTAGAAAGAAAATTTCATGTCACATCCTGTTAAAATTTGCAGGGGTGGGGTTGGGGGGAATTAAACTAAATTCAATGGAAGTGAAAATCAGACGGCATACCCATCCTATGGAAAAGTGTTTAAGGGCAAATGACATTCTGCAGAAGGATTATTAGCATTCTGATAGAACAGGGATAAGAATCTCTACATTGCCTATATTTAATTATGCTTAGAGTAGAAACAACTTCCCCACCATAAAAACATGGTCTCTAAAGGAGAGCACCCTTAATAGAAATGTCTCCCCAGATCAGTTTCATATAAAAAACAGAAAATGCAGGCGCCTGGGTGGCTCAGTCGGTTAAGTGCCTACCTTTGGCTCAGGTCATGATCTCAGGGTCCTGGGATCAAGTCCTGTGTCAGGCTTCCTGCTAAGAGGGCAGTCTGCTTCTCCCTCTCCTTCTGCCCTTCCTCCTTGCTTGTGCTCTCTCTCTCTCTCTCTCTCAAATAAATAAACAAATAAAATCAAAGACAGAAAGAAAGAAGGAAGGAAGAAAGGAAAGAAAGAAAGGAAGGAAGGGAAAATGCATCTGCTTTTAAAATAAATCTGGCTTTTTCTTCCCCCTAAAAATGTAGCATCCCAGTTAATAACTCAACTTGCTACTAAATTTGTAATCCAACTGAGAGAGAAGAGATCGTTCTACATATTAGACAAATTATTAAATATAACATGGGGACAGAAACCCCTCCAAAATTAAGATCAACCAGGATGGATGCATTTTTTTTAATCCCACTACACATGCTCTTGGAAAGAAACAAAACGCATTAATAGAAAAGCAGTTCCTGTCTCCTCTGGTTAACACGATACTCTGCCCCACCACTAGTCTCTTTAAAATCTCATCTACATAAAATGGGTCCCAGAATTGCTCCTCTCTTTATCAATCATTTATAATTCATACTCCACTTGGAGAGGATTGGAGGAAAGGGGAAGGGGCTGAGGTTTCTGAAGCCCTGGGTTTACACTCTTATTCCAACCTCTGGTAGGATAACCACAATTACACTCTCTATCTGAAACGACCAGAATAAGTTTAACAAAAGGTATGCATGATTTTTAAGCAAGCCCTGACGAGTTAACATTCCATTTAACAAAAGAATAAAATAGTTGTGCAGTAAGGCACAGTTGGCAGGTCTAAGATGGCTGACCTCTTAATCCTGCTTGCAAGGTTAGTCCTTTGCTGGTATCTGGGAACCTAAGATTTTGGAAGGTTTCCAATCACCCTAACTGACAAGGACTCATTGTGAGGGTAAGAGTGACTCACTGTGCCTAAATTGTACATGCAAACAATTTATGCTGAATACCTGCTTTCCTTCTAAGACACTGGAATTTTGGTCCATGCTAGGCAGGGGATATCTTTATGTGACCAGTTCCCAATAAAAACTCAATGGAAAAAAATTCTCTAATGAGCATCACTGGTAGACAACATATCACACGTGTTGTCACAATTCATTGCTAGAGGGATTAAAAATGTCCTATCTGACCCCACTGGGAAGCTGGTACCTGGTTTCCTCCATGTTTCCTGTGCAATTTTCTCTTTGATAATTTTGTTTTGTATCCTCTTCTAGAGTAAATCATAGTTGGAAGACCAAAGACTGACTCCTGTGAATCCTCCTAACAAGCCACCAAATCTGGGAATGGTCTTAGGGACCCCCAGTTGCAACTTCGGTACACTATTTAGCATAAGTTGCTAAAATGCACAGGTTTGGAAGAAGTGGAAAGATTCTAAATTATTCTGATTCATTTCTTACCAGGAGTAAAAGAAAACAAAACAGGGAAGAAAAAGAAGGTGGGGAGGGGGAGGAGATGGAGAAAAAGAGCAAAATCTTATTACAACACTGAAATTTTAGAAAATGCAAGCAAGAACAGACAGGAAGTTCAACTTAAGGAATAAACTGATGGGTGTTCAAGGGAAGTAGAGAGATGAGAACAAGGTGATCAAATCTGTGGTATTCTACAGGCCATGCTTACCCAAGTGGCATACAGAAACATTCAAGAGGAACCAGAAACCTAACAGCTGAGAAGAAGTAACCCAACTTTCTGGGGGAAAGGTAGTGCTCCGACAGCAAAACTGAGCCACCTTTGTATGGAACACCTTGCAGAACATCTCCATGGTATCAGGGAAGACAGAGACCATGAGCGCCATTGTTTTCCCAATGCTTTCCACCCTATCTCTTGAATTAAAATTATCTCGGTCTAGAATTCTAGAACCTTCTCATTCTTTATACTCATTACAAAGGTATAAACACTGACTCTTGGAGACCATAAAGGCAAATTTCTTCAGCACACTGGATTTCACTTTAACTGCACTTAAAGAGATTAATTAAGTAAAAAAGCTAAGAAGTAACTTACCCCTATGTCAAGTACCATAGACTTCTTTTCCTACTTATGTCTTTTGCTTTGTCACCATCTCCCTTGGTAGGAGCTAGGGAGATCATATCCATCAAAGCACTTTGCAAACAGGAAATAAATACTAAGTAAATGGGGGGGGTTCCACACTTTATCACTATATTTACTTTACATGAGATCTTCTCTCATCTTTCCTGGTTTTTCCTGTTCTAAACAGTAGTAAAGTCCTGCCATATATTTTGGCTTGCCTGACGTTTTTCATTTTTCACTCAACTCAGTCTACGATAATTCTCAGATCCCTGGATTAGCTCTATTCAAACATTCTCAGCCTTGGTGATATATTCCTCATCTACTCCTGTTGCTGTTCTCTCATACTTCCATTTCTTCAGTGTGCATAGAAAATTACAGAACATGAACATGCCAGAAACACACCTATGGAAGAAAAAATTAAATACAATTACATTTTCTATGTGCTCCTCTCCGATGACTTTCCCATCACGCCCTGCTGGAAGGAATCAATAGTCCAGAACTGAATTTACTGTATGCATGTATTTTGTTATAGATCATTCCAGGATAAACACAGCACTATTTTTCAAGATTAGAAGCTCCATTTAGTATATATTTTATATAAGGAATGTATTACTGCATGCTTTTCAACCAACATTATCTTCAGGAACTGTATCCACAATGATAAAGGTAGCTTTATTAAAGTCATTTTTAAGACAGTATAATATTCTGTTGTGAGAAGATGCTTTAACTTATTTATTAATTTTCCTGCAGCTGAATTCTGAAGATACTCCATTTTACTACTAAAAACAGAAGTAAGCAGACTTTATAAAAGCTATTCTTTGACTTGTCTTCTGGTGCTAATGTTAGTTTTTCCCTAGAGTTTTTTCCATCATCTCTGGACTGTTCCACTAAAAGTAGTTAGAAACATGTAAAGAATGGTTGTTTTAATGACCAAAGCTGGGGGCATAACTCATACACAGTGGGAGCAAATCAGAGTTACGAAAGGTATCTTACAAGAGACACATGTCCTGCCCAAATTAACAATAAGGGCTCATTGAAAAACACCCTATCTCAGAGTTGACTTGTTGACTTGTAGGTTATGTGTGTCCTAAACTTGACTAGCTAGGTATTGCCAAACTGTTTTCCAAAGTAGATATACTAATTAATATACCTAACATCAGCCAATAAGTTCTGTTGTGCAATGTCTTTGCCTGTAACTACTATTGCAAGATTTTTTTTTTTAATATTTGCCAATCTGAAATTGTGAAAGGGGACCCATTATTCTATTGGTTGATAGCTTTGTTTTCTCTTATCTGAAACAGTACTTTCAAAATTTTGATAATAATGCTTCCTTAGTACTTTCAGCTGAAAAAGTCTCCACCCTATGCATAGCTTTTGTAAAAAATTAGGTGTCAAGATCCACATCTGAAAAAATTTGATGACTTCAATTTTTCAGTATTTTTTTTTCTTCGCATGTTGTGTTTGTGTGTGTGGCATGTATATGGCAGGAACAGTTTAAAAATCCTCAGGATCACTAATATATTTTCATGGAAAAGCTCTGAAGTTTTTGCATTTCACAGTCATTTGTTCTATCCTAAATTGTTTATGTATGGTTTTGGGGGGGGGGGTGAGACTTTGGTTTTTATCTATGTACATAATTGAATTTCAAATAAAACCTACCCTACCTCCCAGTGATGTATTAGGCCATCTCTACTAGGTATATAATTTCCATATATAAGGTCCATACCAAGTTACTGATACTTGTGCCAATATCACATAGTTAATTACTACAGGTTTGATATCCAGCTGCATAAGGTCCCATCTTGTTGTGGTTCTTCTGATTGGTTTCCTTTTTCTCTGCTCTTCCATATAAATTTTAGACCTGTATGTATTTGTCTAATACTCCCACCCCAAATAAAAGTAGTAAACATTTTAGTTTAGACTTTATTTTTTAGAGCAATATTAGATATATACAATAATTGCACAAAAGTACCAGTGTCCCTATATACCCCTTCTTCTCCCCAACAACAGCCAATAACATTTCTCCAATTATTACCATCTGTCATTAATGGGGTATATTTGTTAGAACTGATGAAGTATTACTGATATATTATAATTAACTGAAGTTCATAATGTACCTGAGGGTTCACTCTCTGTAGTATACGTTTCTGAGTTCGGACATATGTAAAATGTCATGAATCCACTGTTACAGTATCATACAGAATAGTTTTTACTGCCTTAAAAATTTCCTCTGCTCCACCTATACATTCCTCCTCCCCTCCCCCAACCCCCAGCAAACACTGATCTTTTTACTAGCTCTATAGTTTTTGCTTTTTCCAGAATGTCACATAGTTGGAAACACACATTACACAGACTTTTCAAACTGGCTTCTTGCACTTAATAATATTTATTTACATTTCCTTCATACCTTTTTGTGGCCTGATAGACAGCTCACTTATTTTTGTTGCTGAATAATATTCCATTGTATGGATTTGCCACAATTTGTTTATCCATTCAGCTGTTGAAGGACATTTTGGTTGCTTCAAATTTATGGCAATTATGAATAAAGTTGTTAAAAATATTTGTGCACAAATTTTTGTGCAAACATAAGTTTTCAGCTGATTTGGGTAAACATCAAGTAGCATGATCACTAAATCATATGGTATACAACTCTTAACAGTCTTTAACTGATAATCAGTTACTGATGTATACATTTTCATAATAGGCAACTTGCACATATTTTGTCAAATTAATTTCTAGGTACTTCATGGTTTTACAGTAATTAATATTTGTATTATATTTTCATTTTCAGTAGCTACTACAGAGGAAAACAATTGACTTTTATATATGGATTCTAATTCCTAACATCTTGTTGAGGTCATTTATTAATTCTAATAATTTCTCTGTAAATTATAACTTTGGTTTTCAATGCAGACCACTAAATTATTTTCAAATGATGACAATTTTGTTTCATCTTTTCTAAAATACCTATTCTTTTTCCTTTCTGCACTGAATGGGGCTTCCAATTCAATAGGTAACAGGATATTGGTAATATATTCTATATTGTTTTTCCTGATCAGTCTCTCAAAGGGTTTATTAGTTTATTAACTTTTCTAAAGCTAAATTTCCTTTGTTGATTTTCTGTATTGATTCCTGATGTGGGGTTTGATCCCATGACCCTGAGACCATGACCTAAGCCAAAATTAAGAGTTGGACACTCAAATGACTAAGCCACACAGGTATCCCCATTGTTCCAATTTGGGATATGTTTTTAAATTAGTTTTGGTAGACATAAGCCATGAGTGCATGTGAATGTGGACTCTAGAATTTCTACATGGGAAAGGACTGAAGGCTGTAATTCACCTGGAAGTGGTATCTTAGGGGAAGAATCTTAAAGTTGTACTTGCCTAGAAAACTACTGGTGTGTAGATTGTATATTTATTTGGTGTAGTTCTGGGTAATAGAAACTGATCAAGATGAAGGGAAACATACATTACACAAACTTTTCAAACTGGCTTCTTGTACTTGGTAATATTTATTTACATTTCCTTCATACCTTTTCATGGCTTGATAGCACATTAGTTTTTGTTGCTGAATAATATTCCAAATAGCCTTCTGAAGACAAGCTGCCACTGTGAGTGTAAGTTTACAAATCCACATTCATGGTAATAAAGGGATTGGACAGAAAAAAAAAAAAAAACACCTCATTCATTCTTTCTGTACCCTTTGTGTTTGATTTGCCATTTTTTGTTGTTTTTTTTTTTTTTTTTTTAGTTCTTGACATAGAAAATTAGATACTGATTTTTGGACTCTACTAGTCTTTTATCTATCCATTAAATGCTACAGATTTCCCTCTAAGCACTAAATGAGTTGCATCAAACAAGTTTTGGCGTGTCATGTTTTCATTACCATGTAACTCAAAATATGTCCTAATTTCCATTTTAAGTTCTTCTGTAGGAGAGTTTTTGTTGGTGGTGGTTTTGTTTGATTTTTTTTTAGAGGTATAGTGCTTAATTCTAAAAAAGAAATGGGATTACCCAGTTATCTTGTTATTGACTTCTAGCTTAATTCCTAAGAATTCAGTCAGAAGGGAAAATCCGTGTTTTCATTCCTCTGCAAATGGAGGCTTTTTTTATGGCCCAACTTATGGCCAATCTGCAATTCTTGGGTTCTATGTATGTCAACTATTTGAAGCCAATTGTGTTGCTTAGACCCATGTTCTTCTGATTCTTCTCATTTATTGTTTTATCAGTAAAGAAAAGAAGGGAGGTACTGAACAACAGTAATTATATTGAGTTAACAGGACTCAATAAAAGGAATGAGAGGGAGAGGGATGTCAAGATTGAGTTGAGCCCAATTAAAAAATACTAGAGCTATTCACTCACAAGTGCATATTGTGGGATCAGTCTTGGTTTCTCTGTATTTCAGAAGTTCAGCTGGAGAAGCCATATGGGTAGCTGAGTACATGACTATAGAGCTGAGAGATCAGGTCTAGAGAAAAGAGTTTGGAGAGACTGGCGTTCAGATTACGGTCACTGCAGGCATAGTAATGGATGACCTTGCCAAGAAGAGTATGAAATGGAAAGATGGCATGAGCCTCAAGGACCTCCAGCACTGAGCAGTCTGTTAGAGCAGGATATATTTGCAAAGGACATTAAGAGGATATAGCCAGAGAGGATGAAAAAAAGTGTGGTGTCACCTTATGACAACTAGAAACCAAAACAGAGATGACAAGGGAAGGGCACTGTATAGAGGAAGTGGTCAAGAGCATCAAGACCTACTTGTAGATAACACCAGTCCTGAGAGCTCCCACTGGTGCAATGGAGCTTCTTGGTAATTTGGGTATGACTTGTTGTGGGGGCAGAAAGGGAAAAAAAAAGCCTGACTGGGGTAAGTTTTGAAGGGTGTGGGACAGGAAAAACTGAAAGCAACAGATAAAATTAGGCTGAAGGGGAAGGATGTAGGTCAAGCTGAGAACACTTGATCATGGTAAGAGGTAGACGGACGTAATACTCTCGCTAAAGGTATATGTTTCTCTGGCTACAGTGTTCAATCCATGATTATCTCTTGACAAAATTGCTCCCCACCACTTGCCAGTGCATACATGCATGTGCACACACACACACACACACACACGCACACACCCATAAACACACAGACACACAATTTTCTTGATTTCTTATCAGAATATTTCTTATCTGTCATGGAACTACAGACCCAAATTTTGAAAATCAAGCACTGTCCAATAAACAACTGCATACCCCTAATAATATGTGTCAAGTGTAATAGAAAGTAATTTACTTCTTCACACACTTGAGTTTAATGGCCTCCTATTAAACCACACACACTGACCTCTTCACCAGTATCTACATTGCAGAACAACTGCCAAACCTCAAATGTCCTGCTGAACATGATTATCACATTTAAAGACACTTCTTCTAGGAAATTACCTGCAGAAGCAGAACACTTGAAGTATCTTTAGAACCTTACTGGCAGAGGGATGGAATTAGGGGAGAACAATAATTTCCAGTAAAAATCGTATCCCTCTTGAGTAAATGGCATGTTATAGAAGCCATCTTAGGATATACAAGTGTGACTGAAAGGTAAGCCCAAAGACAGACATTAATTTAGAACAAAGGAATCCTTAGACACATCTTCCTACACCGTTTCTGGTGTGAAACAGAACGAGTTTAACAAACTGTGTATACCCATCAGCTACCAAATCAATATAAATATTTCAGAATACAAAGCAAAATCTTTCAGAAATATGGCTCTACCTATCAAAAGCAAGAAAGTTTTACACACAAATACCTACCTTTCAAATAAACATCACACATAGTTTATCATTGTCCTACTTTCAAAACCCCAAGCCAGTGGTTGCTTTTACAACAGAAACTTCCAGAGCACTCCCCAAGCCCAAGCGAAGCCTATGTCAACAAAAGCAGCGAACACTAATTGTCTCTCTGAAGAATGATTATGCTTCCTCAAAGAAGACAGGACAACTCAATAATTCTAATATGCTATGGACAATTTTATTGATGACTTCTCCACATTTGCAACCAATTTAAAAACATATACTCAAAGAAAATCACATCATCCTACCCATAAGGCCATCTTACATAAAAATAATATTTTCATGCTTTCCTCAATTAAAAGTGATGGAGGAGTCATTTCACTCAGCATAATCTCCTCCAGCCCTATCCATGTTGATATAAAAGTTGGGTATTCCTCCTTTCTGATGGAGACATAATACTCCATTGCATATATGGACCATATCTTCTTTATCCATTCATCTGTTGAAGGGCATCTTGGCTCTTTCCACAGTTCAGTGACTGTGGCCATTGCTGCTATGAACACTGGGGTACAGATGGCCCTTCTTTTCGCTACACCTGTATCTTTGGGGTAAATACCAAGTAGTGCAATGCAGGGTCATAGGGAAGCTCTATTTTGAATTTCTTAAGGAATCTCCACACTGTTTTCCAAAGTGGCTGCACCAACTTGCATTCCCACCAACAGTGTAAGAGGGTCCCCTTTCTCCACATCCTCTCCAACACTTGTTGTTTCCTGTCTCGTTAATTTTGGCCATTCTAATACACCATACTGGTGTAAGGTGATATCTCAGTGTGGTTTTGATTTGAATCTCCCTGATGGCTAGTGATGAAGAACATTTTTTCATGTGTCTGATAGCCATTTGTATGTCTTCTTTGGAGAAGTCTGCTCATGTTTTCTGCCCAATTTTTGACGTGATTATCTGTTTTCTGTATGTTGAGTTTGAGGAGTTCTTTGTAGATCTTGGATATCAGCCCTTTGTAGTATCATTTGCGAATATCTTCTCCCATTCCATGCGTTGCCTCTTTGTTTTGCTGACTATTTCCTTTGCTGTGCAGAAGCTTTTGATCTTGATGAAGTCCCAAAAGTTCATTTTCACTTTTGTTTCCTTTGTTTTTGGAGACATGTCTTGAAAGAAGTTGCTGGAGATTATGCTGAGTGAAATAAGTCAAGCAGAGAGAGTGGATTATCACATGGTTTCATTTACTTGTGGAGCATAAGGAATAACACGGAGGACATTGGGAGCTGGAGAGGACAAGTGAGTTGGGGGAAATCGGAGGGGGAGATGAACCATGAGAGACTGTGGACTCTGAGAAATAAACTGGGGGTTTTGGAGGAGAGAAGGGTTGAGGGTTGGGTGAGCCTGGTGGTGGGTATTAAGGAGGGCATGTATTACATGGATCACTGGGTGTGGTGCATTAACAATGAATCTTGGAACACGGAAAAAAAATTAAATTAAATTTTTTTTTAAAAAAGTGATGGAGGAGAACAGAGAAATCCAATTCTTAGACAACCAGGCAGGCACTATCTCTTGGAACATCTGTCAAAATTGTTTAGATAGGGAGATTCTAGTAAACAATTCCATCATCTGGATTAAAAATGACAGAACTAGCAGAATGTATAACTTTATGATATACACAAACAGCCTCTGTACACACCGAGCATTGTCAACCACAACATAACCTTTTCTTTTGCTATTTTTACTCATTCATTTATTCAATAAATATTTTCTGGTATCTATGCTCTATAGCATCACAGCCACCGGGGATACATCAGTGAACAACACAGAGTCCTTGCTTTCATCCAACTTATGGTCTACTTGGAAGAGATAGACAACAAGCAAACATATATTGACTACATTGGTCATGTGATGGCAAAAGGAGCGAGAGCTGAGGGAAAGGGGTGGCTGCAGGCAGACAGGCAGCCATCTTTACATCATGAGTCAGGAAAACCCCCTCAGATAAGATGAGCAGAGAACGAAAGCAGTGAGGCAGACAGCCAAGTGGATGCTTGAAGGGGAAGCACCTCCCACACAGAAAACAGACAAGGAAGTGCGCAGGTCCAGAGCAGGGCAGAGCTATCTGGAAGACTGACAATCAGGAAGGAGGCCAGGGTGATTAGAGCAGAGCCAGGGGAGGAACTGGGAGAAAGTGTGTTCAGAGAGGAGCAGGGATTAGATCAGGCAGGTCCTTGTGTGCCAGTGTGAGGACCTTGTGTTTTACTCGACTGGGTTGAGAAGCCACTGGAGGGTTAAAAAGGATGCCAATGATTCTTTACTAGTTCCTACTACATATCTGGTCCTGTGTTCACTGTCAGCAATGCTCAGAATGATCTTTTAAGTACATATTTTCACTCAAAATTCACTGATGAGGAAAATGCAACTTTTTCAGGTTCATAGCTGGAAATTGAAACCCAGGCTTATCTCAGCATTGCTCAAAAGGAACCACTACTGGCATTTAGAATAGGATAATTCTTTGTTGTATGGGACTGTCCTACACACTACAGGATGAGAGTCACCAACCCCAACCTCAATCTCCCATACACTAGCAATGCCCGTTGTCACCGCCACCCTCAAAAACATACACATTTTCAAAGGTAACCCCAGAGGGACACTACTTCCACTAGCTAGACCCGCTGTGCTGTCCCTGCCCACTCCACCACCCTGCTCTCCCTCCTGTGTTTTATCCTGCTAGCTGAAAACGGGCAATTGGAACAAAATTCATAAGATGGATGGGTGCATTAAAATTTTTTTAAGAAAGACGGATGGATGGATGAGTGAAACGCTTTTTAAAGTTGACTATTTTCTCCACGGAAACCATTTGTTGTAGACATCCTCCCTTGTTTCAAGTTCTAAAACAGTATCACCTTCAACTATCACCGTTGGAACACAACCAGGCCAGAGAACAACATAATATTCTTCAGGTTCAGAGTTGAGCCTTGAGAGACCTTGGAGTAATAAAACAATGGCTTGTAGACCTGAGGATATAATGGGCTCTGAGCAAAATACTCAGGTGAGAAGATTTTCTTCAGAATGCTAGGTCTATTAAAATGTGCTTGAGGAAAAACTGGCAAGAACTACTAGGAAAAAACTGTCCACAGTGATGTATAATCATATGCATGTGAGTCTAATCCATTCTGTCCTTCCAAACTATTATATCTCTATGAGACTGCTTATGTAAACACTGAAAATTAATACTGAGACATCAGTTTTTAATACATCTTTATAAGGCAGTCATTGACAAAGATATGACTCAATATTCTCAGCGTTGTAGGCATCAATCCGTATTATTATCTGCCTAAGATATCAATTATGCTTACAAATGAATTTGATCAGAGCTTGAAAATTAGCAGAATTTGAAGCCAAGCCTAAATCTTCATAATGCAATCTGTGAAAAGATGTGACTCAAGATAACCAAAGTTGCAGGGACGAATCTATATTATTATGTGTCTAAAACATTAATTATGCTTACAGCCAAAAAACAGAGCTTCAAAATTGGCAGAATTTGAAACCAAGCCCAACCAAGCCTAATTGGTGCAATGAAAGACATTTCAATGGGTGCTTTAGAAATAGCACTTGATTCCACGTGAAGAAGAGTAATGTAGCTGGAATAATTAAAAAGTCCTTATATTATTAGCTTAAACAATAATATTAATGACAGTGTTCCACCATTTGATCCTCAATTCAGGACTGGAAACCTGGCAAACATGCTTAAGTCCTAAAAAAATCTACCAATAACATCTTAAAACAAAAGGTATAAAAATAAGAGGTTTGGTTTTTGTTTTTGTTTTTAATAATGGTTTTTTTCAGGGGCGCCTGGGTGGCTCTGTGGGTTAAAGCCTCTGCCTTCGGCTCAGGTCATGATCCCAGGGTCCTGGGATCGAGCCCCGCATCGGGCTCTCTGCTCAGCGGGGAGCCTGCTTCTCCCTCTCTCTCTGTCTGCCTCTCTGCCTGCTTGTGATCTCTGTCTGTCAAATAAATAAATAAATAATCTTAAAAAAAATTGTATTTTCCGGGTTGATTCTATGCTTTCTTACCCCTAGAAAATCAATATAGAAGGGCTTCATGAGGAGTGCCTGGGTCGCTCAGTCAGTTAAGTGTCTGCCTTCAGTTCAGGTGATGATCTCAGGGTCCTGGGATCCAGCCCTGTGTCGGGCTCCCTGCTCAGCAGACAGTCTGCTTCCCTCTCTCCCTCTGCCCCTACCTCCACTTTCATAAATTGCTGGCAGGAATGCAAAGTGGCACAGACACTCAGGAAAACCATTGGATGGTTCTCGTACAATTAAAATTGCAATGACCACACGGCTCAGAAATTCCACTTAGCAGTATTTACTCAAGAGAAATTCAAACAGATTTGCATATGATGACCTGCACATATATGTTTATGGAAACTTTATTCAAAATCATCAAAGACTTAAAGCATCCCACTTTCCACTAACTATTAAGGAATGGATTTGAGAGACATGGCACATGTGCATACAATGGCATACTGCTCAGAAATAAAAAGGAATGAACTAATAACATGAAATTTCATGGAAGAATATAAACAGTATGTTCCCGCAAGAAGTCAAACGCAGAAGGCTAAATACTGTAATAACATTTTGGAGAAGGGAAAACTATAAGGACAGAAATAAGATCAGTAGTTGTTAGGGACAGCTGGATGGGATACAGAAAGGACAGGGGAACTTCAGGGGAGTGACAGGAAACTTTTATAGCATGATAATGGTCCCATGTCTCTGTCTCAAGTTTGGACAACTATTTCCTAAACAAGGAAACTCTAGTGTGTAAACTATGTCTCAGGAAATCAGATCTTGGGAAAAAAAAGAAAAAAAAAATGGATTTCAATCAAGTTACAAAGCAGTTCCACAAAACAAACTGAAAAGATACAATTCACCCGAGTACTTCCTGGTTCTCGCCAGTCCTGCCAATGTGGAAAAGTCCTGTGTCACAGTGTCACCCTTCGAATCTTACAAATCCCTCAAACATCACTAGCAACTGCCTTTTGCACAGTATTTCCTTACACTGTTTTGGAAAAGTATGACATTTACCTGTTCTGTTTTCTGATTAGATTCTTTCCATCCTTTCCTTTTGTAAGGGGAGAGTGGTAAGGTGGGTCTGTCCCGAAGGTCAGACGCTCAAAGAGGGAATCTGGTCTCTCCGTGAAACACACACTCTGTCACCTTGCCTCCATACTCTCCAACTCCCTCTACACCATTCACATTTCACTCACTGACAGGCAGTGGTCTCCAAAGTGAGTACCTCCGTGTAGGCAGGAACCGAGTAACAGAACTTCTACAAATATTGACCTTCACCTCAAAACTGAGTAAAACTCATTGTCGCTAAAATTTAGGACACAGATTGATTTGCTTGTTGGACAATATTTATTGAGCCAAGAATTTGTGCCAAGAACCAGTCAATGCTCTGGGCCCACTGGGAGCTGCCCTGAGGGAAAAATGAAGGTTTCACGGTACAGAGAAGTGGTTCGTGGGCCACATGCTGTCGGGATCCTCCTGTGTGAGGCATCTGGATGGACTCGTGTGTGTGTGTGTGTGTGTGTGTGTGTGTGTGTGTGTGTGTGTGTACACCTATGCACACCTGCACACCTGGCCAAAGAGATTGACAGAGGCTACCTAGTCACTGAGAAAGCTTCTTGCTGAGAAACAGTGAGCTGAAGAAAATGCTAATAACATAGCACAGGCGAGGAGCGCCTGGGTGGCTCAGTGGGTTAAGCCTCTGTCTTCGGCTCAGGTCA
The DNA here is from genome assembly GCF_002288905.1 of Enhydra lutris kenyoni. NCBI lineage: Eukaryota > Metazoa > Chordata > Mammalia > Carnivora > Mustelidae > Enhydra > Enhydra lutris. Next base: position 10,610,686 of record NW_019154113.1, read on the forward strand.
TGATCTCAGGGTCCTGGGATCGAGCCCCAAACAACGGGGCTCAGCGGGGAGCCTGCTTCCCCCTCCCCCTCTGCCTGCCTCTCTGCCTACTTGGGATCTCTCTGTCAAATAAATAAATAAAATCTTAAAAAAAAAAGTAGCACAGGCAAAAGTATCAAAGAGCAGTAACTATACTCCAAGAATGAACTTTTCATAAAAATCAAATTAAGTCAAGAAAATCAAAAGCTTCTGCACAGCAAAGGAAACCGTCAAGAAAACAAAGAGGCAACCCACGGAATGGGAGAAGATATTTGCAAATGACAGTACAGACAAAAGGTTGATATCCAGGATCTATAAAGAACTCCTCAAACTCAACACACACAAAACAGATAA